>NC_142609.1:42799630-43099630 GCF_041222555.1 Hakea prostrata | reverse complement strand
GAAAGTAATGCATCTTACTCATTTCTTCTTTGAAAATTATTCTCCTTATGATGTTTCAATCATATACTTCGTTAGTCACCTTGGCATTTAGGTGCCTTGGTTCATGTCACCTTGCGTCCAGCCTCCATAACGTCTTGGGTTGCCTAGTTCCCATTGACAAACTATGGTTTCAATAAACAATATATAATGATGAAATGTACATCACAGGAATGAGTACTTCTCTTTTCTTTCTTTTTTTTCCCTTTCTCCAGGTAATGATCAAGTTTATTCAAGATGACTGGGCATGGCTGAGCATAGCTCCCAAGAAAGTGGTAACAGGCCGTTCCTTACATCTGATAAAGGAATAGCTAACCTTCCAATAGCATGAAGAAGACCAACCCACATCGCAAAGGCCTCTCCTTCCAAAACTGAGCTGAATTTCAGAGGTGTTGACACGGCTTTCAGTGGCTTCCCATCCCCATTTCTAAGAATCAGATCTGCTCCTTCTTTGCCTTCTTTCTCCTTCCATGTTCATTAGTGCTCAATTGAATGGTGGGGGCTGCGTTGAGATGATCCAAGTAGCTTTCCCTCTCCTTTCACTATTGCTTCTTGTTTTCTATGCCTTCCCCTTCTTCAACCTAGTTTGGATCCTTCACCCACATGAAGAGGAAAATTTTCAATCCACATGGTTGGATGTTTGACACTTGTCCAATCCAAACACAAAATTCATTTTTTTATGAAAATTTTAAAAAAAAAATCTAAGAATCCAAATCTTCTCTCGCCTTTCCTTAAAAAGTGAAGTTTGTGTTTGGATTGAACACGTGTTAAGCATCCAACTATATGAATCATAATTTTTCCTCTCCATGTGGGTAGAAGATCCAGACTCCTTCAATCTGCCTTCTTTCCAAGATTTAGCATGTGATCTCTCAGCCTACCTCACAATTTCATCTAGCTATCAAGTCTTCTTGCCTCTAGATCTATCATTTCGAGCCCTCCAAAGAGTCTACATGATCAATGTTGCTAGGTTTCGAATCCACTAACCATCTTTTCCACCTCGCCTTCCCATCTCCATCCAAATACAACCAATCTCCACAAACCACATCAGGTTGTAGGGAAACTCTATGTTGCTTGGCTTCCATACCACACTGCCCTTGCTATCTGGCAATGAAACATAATATGGATTATGGTTTCTTCCCCTTCCCCACTTGTTGTACATGAGCTCTTTCACTCCCCTTCTTTGAATACCTTTGGTATTTGCTTAGGAGTTAATCCATTGCCCTCCATAGAAAGAATTTGATCTTTGGCAAAGTGCTTGACTTTCCCAGTTCCTTCCATTGGGCCGGATCAATCAATTCCCAGCTATAAAGAGACAATGAAGATGCCCTCCTCTCATTTTCTTCAGCTTCTTCCTCTTACAAAATTTTATATGCAGCCTTAACTGAGAAAGTTTCGCTTCCCCCTCCCCGCCTCAATGTGTCTTCTCTAAGAAAGAGTGCAAGAGAAATTCTAAGTATAGCTTTAGCCTCATGCTCCAAAAAATATCTTCTTATTACCCCTTCCTTCCACAATCTTTCATCTTGATCTAACAATTTCATAACATATTGCAATGGGCAAGATGAGTTCTTACTTCGAACCAATATAAATCCCCTCAATGTCAATATCCATGGTTCACCCCAAATTTTGATCTTGCTCTTATCTCCAATATGTCATAATAAACCCTTCTTGAGAACCTTTCTCCCTTCTAGTATACTTCTCCATGCCCATGATGGTAAGTTACCAAACTTAGCCTCAGGGAAAATTTCCATAGGAAAGTAGATGTTCTTCATGAATTTTCTCCATTCCGACTCGGGATCCGAGAAGAGTCTCCATGCCACTTTACTCAACAAGGCCCTATTCTGATTCCAAGGATCCCTAAAAGCAAGACCACCTTACACTTTGGCTAACATAACCTCTTCCATGACATCCAATGTATGGGAGTTTTGTCTTCTAAACCACCCCAAAAGAACTTTAAAGGCTTTTGCTTTTATCTTGTTGTGTATCACCTTGTGAAGCTTGAAATGGGAAGCCACATATATAGAAGTTGGCAGTGCCATAAATTTTAGTAATATTTCTTTACTTGTATGGTTCAACATCTTCTTCGACCACCCTAAGAATTGTTTTTCCACTTTGTCACTAGGAGAGTGGAAAAGTTCCACTTTAGATACTCCAAAGTTAGCCAGCAACCCCAAATATTTTGTTGGTCCTCCTCCACATGACACTTTAAATACCTTGGAGAACCACCCTTTAATTCTTAATGGTGTGTTGGGACTAAAGCAAAGTGAAAACTTATTATAGTTCACATCTTGACCTGAGCCCTTATAATACTTTTCAATGCATTCCCTTATGGTGAAAATTTTCCCCAATCTTGTTTCAAAAAACAATATATAATCATCAGCAAACATCAAGCAAGTTAAAGGTTGTGACCTCCCTTTAATATTGATGCCTCTAACCATCCTCCTCCTGATATATCCCCTTCTCTAGAGTGATGGCAAACCTCTCTGAATCATTAATAATAAATGACTATGTAACAGAGGAGAAAATGTTAAGAATGAATTCCACAAACCTCCAACCGAAGCCTAGCCTTGTTAGAATTGCCACTACAAAACTCCATTCAACCTTATAACTCTCTTCATATCTAATTTCAGGAGTAGAAGCTTGGTCTTGCCTTTCTTCCTCCCTTTGATAGTGAAATGCTTCATGTGGTTGGTAGATATTATCTGAGACTGACCTTCCTTGGACAAAGGTTGACTAGGCATGTGGTAGTATCTCAAAAAGGATCCCATGTAGTCTGTGTTGTTACAACTTTTATGGCCACCTCACATAAACTTATTGGGAAAAGAATCCTCCACCAATTCTAGCCCCTCCTTCTTGGGAATAAGGTAGACTAATGTCTCATTACTCCCCTTTGGTACAAAATCTGTGGCAATAAAATGGGCAACAAAACAATACAACTTCATATGTATTAGCTCCCAAAATTTCTGAAAAAAAATAATTTGAGAAATCCTTCCACACCTAGACACTTGAGAAGGGCCATGTCAAATGGTGTAGCCTGAACTTCATCAAAGGAAGGAGGTGCCATCAGCATGTCATTTAGAGCTTCTGAGACTTTAGCTTGAGTTCCTTCCAGATCCCCCATCTTCTACACCTTTCGAAGAGAACAAGTTCTGCTAATATTCAGCAATTTTATCATAAATGTCTCATTACTGCGCTTTGTGAATGCTTGTTGTTGATAGATATTGTTCTTAGGTGTTTTTAGAAACTTCTTTTTGGTTCTAGAAGAGGATATGGGTCTCCCCAAGCGACCCATGGGAGGGTACTGTTAAAGTGACCCATACCCCTCTGGGTTGGTTGACCATGGTAGACCCATATTGTTACTATTAAAGAGACTCATATCCAACAGTGTTGATTTTTGTTTCTATTTTCAACGTAGAATTTCTAGGGTTGTTTTTAACTTGTAACCAGTTTATAAATAGGATTATTTGGAACATGCTTAGACCATCTTTTAATTCTTTTGAAGAAGTTCAATTTTTTTTGAAAGGTGAAGACATTCATATATTTATGTTTAAACTTGCATACTGAATTGTATGCTACTGTTAGGCTATTATACTCTTGCAATATTTTGAAATTGTAGAATCTATGATTGATTACTGAATTATAAATGTTGTTGTCGAGTCGGAATAAAAGAGGACTTGATCTGAGATTGTGGATTAACCATTACCCTATGAACCTTAAAATGAACATATAGAATAGATGATATGGTGCCTTGCAACAAACTGTAATAAACAACGTAGCAAGAACCTAGATGGATTACCTCAAACTTATCCCACAATCCCAAGCGTTTTGAAAAAAAAATTTCCCCAGTAACTTAAGCATAATCAGGTCTGAATCATCATTCGAGAGCAAATATCAAACCTACTCTGCTTGTGAAACTAAATAGTTGAAATAGGGGAACCATAATTGCTGCAATTGACTAAATAAGAAGCATACTAGTCTAAATGAGAATTTTCCATTGCATGACAATTATAAAATTCCTTACATTTTTTCTGTTCCAGCATCACTAAAAAAATATGGACAGAGCACATTTTTCCCTACCCATTTGGCAAAAAATTTTTTTTCCTTTTTTTTTTTCTGCGGGGAGCCAGCCCGAGGTGTTGGGAGTGAAGGGTAGGGAAGAGTATTGAGAATTGGGTTTATCCAATATCTAAGAAAAAAGCAATTACATAGACCGCCTCTTAATTTCCTCATCAAGAACATAAGCTAAGCGTTCTCTATCAGAATTTGGTTGGTTGTTCTGTAGTATACTGTACAGTGAATGTAGTTCTTCTGGATTTGCCTTCATGAAGAAGCCCCTGAGCACTGTATCAATCCCAATGGTTGAGGGGCACTTCTCAATTCCCTTGACTGCCTCTTTATTCGTGGGGTCTCCCTTGATCTTCAGGTTGGGATCTCTGACTGCATCTCCAGGTTGACAATCAAGTGAATCTTGGATCGGGGATCTGGATTTCCAGTATTCGGTACAGACCTGGTTTCGATCAATTGCCTCTACACCCTGTAACAGTGAACACGTAATGGATCAATTAGAGTAGCAGCACAATGCATAGGTGCCAGGAAAAGGGAATTGAACAATAGGCAGTTAGAATATATAGTGAATGAAAACCAGTTGGAATTTAGAATATATAGTGAATGAAACCCAGTTGTTCAAAATCCCTGAAGATTGGATGTTCTGGGCCAATTTCAGTGCAAGTTTACTTCTGCACAACAGATTGGACATATCTACAATGATAAGCTGTAAGTAAATGGTATGGAACGTCAAACTCTGGCATTTAGGACACAAACACTGGTATGCTGCACTTTTTTCACAACTCACAAGCCTTGCACCACAGATGCTAAAGTGGATCATTTCAAAAAGGCAAAATTCAGATAGATCGTCATCTAGTAATTCCACAAGGTGGCTGCATTTCATGACAAGAAAAGGGTTTTCCCACCTGGACAATTGCTGGAGAAGAGAACCCAAACATTTCCAGGCCATCAAGACTTCCAGGGGGCTGTAGTGGAGGAAGGCCCAATCGCCCCAAGCTAT
Organism: Hakea prostrata; assembly: GCF_041222555.1. Taxonomy (NCBI): domain Eukaryota; kingdom Viridiplantae; phylum Streptophyta; class Magnoliopsida; order Proteales; family Proteaceae; genus Hakea; species Hakea prostrata. The sequence continues at coordinate 43,094,532 of NC_142609.1, read as the reverse complement.
GCTGTTTCCTTATCTCTTGATTAACTCTCTCTCTAACCAATTCCCAGCATTTAGTAGCTGAAATATGTATAAACACCTCATTTGGGCTCTGCTCCACAGTAACCTGAAATGCCAAATATGCGGTTGCTATTCAGAACAGATTTATTTTATAAATAGAGTGCATAAGTGTTAATTGAACTATAAAAAGCCTTCGAAGTCATAGGTACTAAACTCAGGGTGCTTGAAAATCTAGACAGAAAAAAATTGATACAGGAAATTTAAAGAAGTAAAAAATAAAAAAATAACATAACAATAATAATTTTAACAAATTATAAGTGGTCATGGATGGTCATAGTGGAGTTGGCAGGAAGCTAATGCATGAAACTTAGAATACCACAAAGCAGATAAAAGAAAACATTAGGAAGCTTATATAAGTAACTGAATTCCGAGGGTGTCCCAACGCAGATTCATTGGGATTACATATATAAAGTTAAATCTTTCTTGCATTTTGTCATGGATACGGGAAGGAACAGAACAACAGGTTTATCATTCATTAAGAAACTAAAATTAACATGTATAAGAAGGATGCAACAGAAAAAAAAGAAAGCAGTTCTCAGAGATGATGTGAATAGTAATCAACCTCTTAAGGAAAGAATGAATTAATCATTAACAGCTCAAATAAAATAAATTTAAGCTTCTATACTAGCCCTAGTTGAACAGAGGAGATGGATCCAACTCCGAATCAGCTGGCCAGTAGTCCCCTTACCATAAACAGAGGCCGGAAGAGTCCTGCATCAAGAATTTCTGATACATAGTGACACATTTTCGTTGGATCTAGAACACTAATGTACACAACTCGACTCTTGAATCCTGCAAACAAGAGAACAGAAATACATAAAAGGAAATGTGTGATCCTGGTTCACTGCAGTTGAGGCAGGGGGAAAAGAACTAGGAGAGAATCCATTGTTGAAGAAAAGCATACCTTTGGGGAATATGGCATTACTGCTACACCACAAATTTCCAGAAAGCACAACCCCAAATTCTAAGGGTTCAACATTGCAGTTGATCCTTCGCACCACTTTTGCAAGGCGAGGACCTTTTTGACGAATGTATCTATCAAGATTACAGGGGGATGAAGTTTGACTTGCAATAACAGGTCGTGTCCTATCCATTAATACATCGTTGACAGGCAATCCCACCTTTTCGTCACCACCCTTGTTTGATTTTCCATTACAAGATGACTGTAATTGCTGAAGAGAGATCTTGGGTTTTGATACTTTGGATTCTCCAGTTTCTTTGTGAGAGATGACATCCTGGATGTTTTTCCCAGAGACCACACCAACAGAACCACCTTCATTGCGAGTAATGTTCTGTAGAACATCATTCAATTTCCCAAAGTTGTGTTCTTGGCATGTTTTGCCTATTCCAATGTCTGCAACATTAGATGATACTGAGCCAGATGTTTTATCATCCTGTTGAATGCTAGGTAACAGTTTAATATCCCCTTCGCTCATCACTGATGCATTGGTCTCAGGTGTTACCAGTGCTTGATCCTTATTGTAGATACAGGAACTCACCTTGTCATCACAATTTGTTAGTCTCCTAGAAATTTCCAGATCTTCTCTGACGGATTCTCCTATGGCTTTGCTTGAGAATGGCTCATGTAGCTCTTCTACCTCATCATCACTGAGAAGTACAATACCACTATCTTCCATCGTTGCAAAGTTGTTTGTTTTACGGGCCACTTTGGCCAAGTTGGTGAAAGGAATACCCCCGGGAATGACAAGAGAATGTGCTGGAGTGTCACGCCCATAGGAAGTACCACCAGGTAACTCAGCATATGACAAGTCTTCTTCAGCTATTCCACAAGGAGGAGTGCCACATAAGGAACCTGAAACTACGCCTCCTGGTTCCTTTGACTGAAAGCTTTGATCTACTCTTGCTTTTTCATGTGAGACCTGACCTGTTGCACTTGAGTACACACCCTTAGATGCCATTGATGCTTCAAACATCTTCTCTTTCTGTACTGTACATAAATTTGAAACGTTATCACCAGTTCTGATCCCTGTGATCACTGTGTTTTGTTCATGAGTTTCTTTCAAGGGTGTTACTTGGACAGTAGGTGCCCTAGTTTCTGGACATGATCTAGTAGTGGGAATGCTGGCAAAATTTACTCCATCTTGCAATGTGTGCTCGCCTTGTCTTTTTTCTTCTGAGAAATGGGATGACTTACGGGAAGGCCCTGGTGACTGCAATTTATCTTTGGAGACGAATGAACTTAAAGCCATTCCAAGATCTTGTTTAGCCCATCTATAAATGGCACTTAATTTCCCTTCCAAAGCTTCTACTAGGATATTTAATTCACTAATTTCATAACGGAAAAGGAAAAATTTGTCACTCCAAGCACAAGAGCAAAGCTGCTTTGCATGATTCAAACACGCGTATCTGTCAGGGGAACAATGGCAACCTGCTGCAGATAGGTGCAGATCATAAAGACAGATGATGCATTCTCTCTCACTTGTTGCATCAAAGCTGGTGTCCATCTTCATTGACTGTGAAGACGTGCAAAGATACTCCCTCTTTGTACGTTCCATATCAACACGTGTCTATAAAAAAGGAGAACTTACATTGTCAAGGAAAAGTAGACCTTCCTAAGATGTACCAAGTCAAGCAACGAGAGAGCTTACCTTCAGCGCCTTTACTAAGATCCCATCCTTTCCACAGACAATTTTCCACCTCAAGTTGTCCAGTGTATTCTTCTTTAATAATGAAAGTTCCCACTGTGCTCTAACTGCTTCTCTAGCTGCACCAAGTAACAGCTTATCATGGGAAATTGATGTCTTTCGCCCCTGCTCACGATATAGTTCTATAGCATTTTGCCCATGAGGTAACCAGTCAATAGGGGCAACATTTACTGCCTCCGCACAGTTAAAACCACAATTAAATCCAGCATGATATGCTCGAGGGAAGGTGAGAACAAACTCCCCAGGTTGCTGAACACACCTATTGACAGATAATCCCTCAGACTTTAATATGGAAGGTGACAATTGTGTGACCTGCACCCAATGGCAAATAGGACAAACAATTAGACAACTGAAATCTTAGAGAGTTAAATTCCTCCAAGGCTAAGTGAGAGGGGACATGAACAGAAATAACAATAATTTTTAAGTCTCTTCCTTTTTCTTCTTAGGTCTGATAGTTCAGCATCTTTTAGTTTCTCTTCTCTTCAATTCTTGGGTCTGAAAGTTCATAATGCAGAATCAATCTCCAAGTGAGTGGGAGATCAATTACAACAAGATTAATGAAATAGATGATTTATACACCTAACCTCAATCAGACTGACTGTGCTTTGAGAGCAAACATCACAAAGCACTTCCCCAGCCCCCTCCCCCAAAGGAAAGCCAACCAAAGGAAAAGACAAAGAAGCATCTAAATAGTAGGGAGTAGGCTCAAAGGCCTGACTATATATAAAGGGCAATATAATGCTTCTACAAATAACTTACCAACTTATGGAGCAAGTCATTCTGCTCTTTGAACAACTCAGGTAAATGCTTCTTCATAGCTGCCTCCAACTTGAAAGCATCTCTTCCTGGCACACCGTACCATACTTTTGGAGCACCCCAATGCATGTAATTTAGTGAGTACAAGTGGTGATCCTCAACATGCTGTTTCACGAAATAGACCAAAAGATAAGTCAACCTTAACACCCATCAGTGTCTACTCAACCCACTTAATTTGTTTCAGAAAATTACGGTTGTACCACCCAAAGCAATAATAAGGTATCAAACAGCAATAAGAAAAAATATGTTAACAGATGCAGTTAAGCAATGAAGAAATTAATAATAAGGAACCATCAGTCATCCTATAATTCCATGGGAGTATAGAGGCGATACAAGCCTTTGAGTGCAATCACAATTATGGGAAGCATACTACTACATACAATTACAGTTGTCACGGAAACAAGGTGAGTCAACGGCAGAGGGGAAAAACCAAGGCTACAGACATGAGACAATGTTAGGTATTTGACCAGTACGCCAAAAGCTGATGGAAAGAGCTGAGACAAACCCTTTAACCAATCCCATAATTGGCTGGTCCAATCTAGTGCCCATCCACCAAATCAAGCCCCATTAGGCACATAGCATACTACCATGCTTCTGCAGTCATCATCCTTGACAACTCTCACTCTAACAGTAGGTAACCCTCTCCAAATTGTTACACTCTATTCTTTAATCTTATTCTTCTTCTTCTTCTTTTTTTACTTTTTATTTTGGGTGAGATAAGTAACCCTTTCTTGGCAGCTTTCACTATACGTCAGGTAGCCCTCTCCTAGGTAGCCCCTTCCAAAATTCAAACCCTTGACGTAGTGCTAGCTTTGATACCAAATGTTAGGTACTTGACCAATGCACTAAAAGCTCTGAAATTAATGGAAAGAGCTGAATCAAGCCTTTTAACCTATCTCATATTAGGCTGGCCCAATCTAGCGTCCATACATCAAATTGGGCCCCATTACGCTAGCTTTTGGGGTATTGGTAAAGTACCTAGCATTTGGTATCAGAGCTAGCACCACGTCAAGGGTTTGAATTCTGGATAAGGCTACCTAGGGGAGGGCTACCTGGAGTAGAGCGAAAGTTGCCAAGAAAGGGATAACCCCCCCCCCCCACAAAAAAAAAAAAAAAAAAAAGGGAGAAAAAAAGACTAAAGGAGCAGAGGGCTGCCTACCGCCACAGAGACAGCTACCTAGAGTGATAACATCGAAGACGATGACCGCAAAAGCGTGGTGGTACATTATGTGCCTAATGGGGCCCAATTTGGTGTATAGGTGTTTGATACTTTGATTAGACCAACCTAATATGGGATAGATTGAAGGGCTTGACTAAACTCGTTCCATCAGCTTCAGAGCTCTTGGCACACTAGACGAGTACCTAATAGACAACTACACATAAAACCACCTGAGTAAAACGTCAAAAGTATCAGTGTTCATTCAATGTGATAAAAAATAATGATGAACCTTACCCAACAAAATGATGAAAAGCACATTCCAATGTACAACCATGGCACTAGAACGCCCGAAATATCACTACTTTCAAAAGATAGAACAGACCCTGGAAGCCTAGGAAGATTGTTCAAGTTCCAGCCTGACTTTGAATATTGGTCCTCACAATAAGCTGATGCCTTGGGGAACCCACTGCCAAATACTTTAGTTTCCAGATCAGCCCCATATAAAACCTACAAAAACAGATTAGTAAAGTAAAAGCTGCCGGGAGGGGGGAGAAAGAAAAAAGAAAAAGGTGACAATTTTCCCAATGTCTTTTCAATCTGTCTTATCATACCTCAATCTCTTCTGTCGGCTTCTCAACCATCCGCCAATATTCACCCTCAATATCATTGACAGAAGGCTCCTGCTGCTTTTGAAGCATGCTTTGACTAGTAGCCCCTGAACCTGCACCTATGTCAGACTTCTGAAAATACTGCTGCTTGAAATCAGCTGCATATTTCTGAAAAGCTTCAAGAGTGAATAATGGACCAGGTTCAAAACCAAATGTCTCTCCCTCACAGCATCCATCTTTTTCAGGACTCATGCTATCTCCATGAACAACCCCAGAGTCCATCCCCGTTTTCAGGCATCTTCTTCTTTTCCTCTTCATATGTCGAGAGATTCTAGACATCCTTTTCACCGGACCCCGATTTTGAAGCTTGTCAATTCGCTGGATACGGGTTGCAAATTTAGAACCCTCCCATTGATTCTTGTCCTTTAGGGGGCAAGGAGGTTTCCAAGAAGGAGGAGGAACAATGCGGCAAATTCCATATGGCTCTGCTCTAGGATGTATACTTGCAATATACTTCAGTGTATCTTTGAATTCCTGGAAGAGAGTTTAAAAATTCCTTCAATATCTTTCTACTCCATTTAAACACATACTATTTTGTGGGTTGAGGGAGGAACGAAATGGATAAAATTGAAAATTATGCGGAGAGAAGGACCTCTTCAGTCGGGTGAAATACAGGTGCCTCCTCCAAAACAGGCTTGCATGCATCTTCAGGACGCCACCTTCCTATAACCTGTCCGTACAAACATAACTTATTAGCCATAAAAGGTGCAGCTCACATCATAATATCACAAACTGCATAAAATCAGAAATTCGAAGTTATTACTTAGAATCTACCCAAAAAAAAACAATTAAAAATTACTTAGAATCCCAACCTTTTGGCAGTCAGTACACTCTAAACATCCACGAATCACACCTTTAGGAAGGGCAGGTCTTGGAGGATAATCCTGCATTAGAAATGGAATACCAATAATAAATGAGATATTTACCTAAATGGAAAACCAAATGCAGAACCACTGTTTAATATCCTGAAGCAAGAGGTCAGTAAAACAATGGCAACAATGGCTATCAACCTGTTCAGAGTCAGATTCCTCGTCTGAGCTATTTTCAAACTGGCTATAGTTTATCCATGGCCTACGCCTAAGGGTCCTTGAAATCTTAGAATCATCACCCTCAGCGTCCATCTCAGATGGCTGTGGATCTGATGCTATGGAGGATTGCAAGCAACTCGTCATGATTTCACTCTCTTTGAACCTCTTTAAGGTGAAGGATGTAAGTGAAACAAAACCAGGTGGAGCAGACAACTCAACGTTTTCCTCTCTTAATTCAGTTTTAACACATTCTGCCCCCATCAATTCTGCAAACCATAAGAAATGTGAGCAGAAAATAAATCCATAAATATTGATTTGTACTTCAAAAAACTCTTAACAACAATGTAGTCAATCCAACATCACATTCTAGAAAGATATTGATGTAGATTAGGATTTGTGAACCTTACACTAAAAACATGTGGAAGCGTGGAGCAGGCAATCTACCCATCAACTGTCTTTAAAATTGTCCAAGGAGAAGCAACTACAAGTTAGAGCCCCGTTAAAAGTATATGCCTCAATCTGAAATATCACCAAGAATGGGCAACAAATAGTTTATCTGCAGCAGCTGCAATAAAAAAATGATCTTAGGGAAAGAACATGAAACTACCAGCAGCTCTTAAAACAAAATGCCAAGAAGTAAACATAATTTCAGATATAGGTTTTTGGAATGCAATACATGATTTCAACAGTTCAATCCAGCAACTCCACTACAAGTAAACCAACTGCATTAGGAAACTAGTTTATGCAATACATGAATTTCATCAGTTCACTCAAAATTCTTGAAGAGAGAAAAAATCTGGAGTACAAAAGTGTAATAAGCATACTCAAAGAGTCAACTGCTTGATTGGCAACTCAGAAACAACTCACTCACCCAAAAATTAGAGAAAAAATTTACTTGGATTTTAGTAGAAGCAACATACAATTAAAGACTAGCCATTCTACAGCCGGAAAATATCCCCCTCAAATATAATAACAAAATTTCGCTGCAAATTTTTGAAGACTAACTCATCATTTCATAGCATATCCTTTTTGTAACTTAACCAAAACTACTACACACAATAACCTGAAAAACATAGTATTTGGACCTTGAATTTCTAAAGAATTTTTAATGGTTGAGACCCCAAAAAGACCTCTTACTCATCCCCCAAATGTTCCGCAGAAGTGTAAAGATAAGATAGATTGACAATTTCTCAAACAGTCATTCAAGTTCATTTCACAAAAATTCAAAATAGTCATCCGATATATTAGGTGAAGTACTTCTTCCCATATTTTGCTTCCTAAACCAATACATTTACAGGACACCAGTTACCATAGTTTCTGAATGCATACCAAACAGCATATATATATCAGCATTCAGTAAGCTCTTCATAATACATCAGATTCAAAATTGCAAAACCTTGCTGATCATGATCTGATCACCACTATAGAAATCTAATCCTTTAACCTGAAACCCCGATTAATTTCTAAGTTGCTGAATCACTTGATTTCATAAAAATCAACATCAGTTATGAAAAATATAAATTTTAACAAGGATCCACAAGGGCACTTAAACTTACACAGTCTAGATTGCATCTCAAACTTCATTACCACTATGCGCAGTTTGTCCAATAAACAACTACAATCAAGTAAACCCAGAAGACACTAAATCTGGAAAAACCTACAAAAAATTATAAAAGGAAAGGCAATTCAGAAATTGAGGGGATCTGACGCTATAGCAGATACCCTCATGCAGTGGACACCCAAACCACCGATCTCACAGAAAATATAATGATTATAACATAATTTCTCAAGGATTCCCTTCGAACAGGCGAGAGAGGAAAGACGACCGCATTTCCCTTTCCCTAAACGAGAATTCCATGAACCAGGGAAACAATCCCTTAAATTTGAAGAGGTAGGGTAAGAAAAACTCAAAAACAGAAATGAAACAAGGAAACGATGAAACAAACCTGATTAACAATTTAGCATACTATATTTCCTTCCATAAAAGGAAATAAGATTTACCAAAATGAAAAAAAAAAAAAATCTCTGTAAACCCTAACCCCAAACAGAGCAACACTTATGAGATATCTACAACCAAATGATCAAAAACAACCATGAGAAAGCCCATAATCTCCTGAGTAGAACCAGATTAAATTAGAAATAATACTGATAAATTTCATACTGTTTTACCTTTACTGGTATGATATGTTTCCAAAAGACGCGAGTAATTGGTGAGATTTTGGAATTTCATTTTGAGATATTATAAGGTTTAAGAGCTCTCACGAGAAAAAGGAGCCCATCAGTATTCCAAAAATACAGTTATTATTACGTAACAAAAAAAACAATAATTAAAGGAAATATTAGAAGAAAAAAAAATTACCTGATTACTAAAACGGCTCCCGACAGTACAGGTTAGAAGTTACAAATTCTCAAAAAAAATGAATAAAAATCAAATGAGAGAATAGAAATTTAATCATTTTTCTATTAAAAAAAAATCTCCGGAGATACAATTATTATAAGGGAGTTTTTTTTTTTTTTTTTTTTTGGTAAAATAAGGGAGTCATGACTCCCGAGGTTTCCTTTTGGTTTGGTTCTAAATAATGATTTTGGTTTGGTTTGGTTATGTAACATATTTCTAGAAGAAGTTTACAGTGATAGAGCTTGGTTAGAAGATCTCAATAGTGGATGGACAAGAGTGGTAATTAAAAATAAAGATGATAACACGTAGTTGGTTGCATCTTTCAATGGGTTTGTTGTAGTTCAGCATTGATTATAGAGGCTTTAGCTCTCAAATTAGGTTTAGACTTAGCTCGTAAATAAGGATTTCAGTATCTAAAGGTGGAAATTGACTATCTTGAACTTCTTAATTTGGTTTAGCTAGAAATTCCTACTTCTTCAAAGGAGTTGGACATTTTAAATGATACCTTTGGGCTGAAATGGTTACTAGACTAATGTTCTTTCTCTTATGTCCGTAGATTTGCTAATTTATTAGCAAATTCTATATCTAGGTTGACTTTGTTAGTGAATCTTACAATTGATTGGTAGTGAATCTTACAATTGATTCCTACTTCTTCAAAGGTGTTGGCATAGTTGGTCTTGGAGCGATCTTTTTCAAAAAAGCTTGGTCTATTGTTATCCCCGATGCTTGCTTCACCATTGAAGACTTCTTCAACATTCTTTGAATGCCAAATATTCTCATGCTTTCCAAATTGACCTTGATGCCGAAAGGACAAGTCCAGATTCTTTCGGAGATTTCAGACTAGTTGCAGTCTCAAGTTGTATCTACAGATTTATTATCAAAATGCTCACTAACCAACTTAAGTTAGTGATTCATAAGCTAGTTGGTAAAAAACAAATGGCTTTCATTGAGGACAAACAAATCATCAAATCACATTCTCCTTTGGTGAGGAGCTCTAATATGACTATCAGTTGAAGAAAGGGGGCAATGGTCAACCTTAGGAAAGCCTATGATTTTGTCTAATGGAGCTATCTCTTCTCATTGTTAAGTAGCTAAACTTTCCCCCTCGCTTCATTTATGGGTTGCATGCGGCTCGTGTGATAAATCCTAGTTTCATAATCTTTCTTAATGGTGTCCAATCCTCCAAATTAATAGAGAGATGATACAGGGATGCCCTATCCCCCATCTCTCTTTATTATTGCCTTACAAGTGTTCTCGGATTCCCTTGCAGTGGTGGCAAAAGAGGGATCCTATGATTATCCACATTACAAAGAGCCAAGCGTCACCTCTATTTGTTTTGTAGATGATTTATTTCTCTTCGATGAGGCCAACCCTAAAAATGGAAGAACTCTTTGCAGACATTTTAGAGATTTTTTTTTCACGCTTTCAGGGCTTACTATCATCAATAATGAAAACTCCAACATTTTCTTCACCAACTATAGCACAAATGTAACATCAAACCAAATCCTTTGATTCTCGCATGGCTCCTTACCAATGAAGTACTTGGGTGTTCCTTTGTCTTGTAAGGCACTTCAAAGTCAGTTACACTCTCTTGAACAATGTGGAGCAAAAACTCAATTCTTGGAAGAATAAAGTCTTATCATATACGGGAAGACTAACTCTCGTTAAGGCAGTGTTGATGAGTATGGTGAGCTATTGGCATAATGTTCTTCCAATCCCCAAGTTGATCATCAATCATCTTGAAAGTGTTGTGGCAAGTTGCAGTAAAATCTCTTGGAAGCTCTTTTGTATGCCCAAATTAGAAGGTGGGCTAGGGCTTTGAAATTTGGTGGATTGGAATAGAGCAACAATATCTTAACATATTTGGAGCATTGGATCTAATAAACTTTGTTGTTTGGTTTCCTTCATCCACCATAAATGGTTAGGGCATAACTCAATATGGTATTTGGAGATGCCTAATAGGTGTTCAACCACTTTTAAGGCTATTTTTAGTTGTCGTGATATTGCGAAGAAATGCATTAAGTATTAAGAAGATTTATGGCTTTGGCATGATCCTTCGCTTGACGGAGGCCCTTTAAAATCCCCCAAATACCAGTATTGTAGAAGCCATCAAGAGGAAACATGATGATCAGGTTAGCCAGTTTGAACGATTGAGACTGCTATTTGAGTTCTTGAAAATCAGTTCAAAGGATGCATGCAGATACATGCCATAGGTTTTATGACTTGTTGAGTTTAGTTCTTGATGATCCTGTCAATCAACATTCTTTTGGAAGATGGTGGATCAATGTTAACTTTTCTCTTCCTAGTCTGAAAGCCATCAAATGAGAGACGATCTTATCTGATTTTGTTTGATCCACTTCAATTGATTTGGCTTGGATTCAAACTTGATATTGGGTTTTGGTTACAAATTGACACCTTTAATTATATCATTCAAATGAATAATTAGAAAGGATTATTGTGGTAAAATACAAATGCGAAATTAATATTTTTTGTGTGAAGAGATTAAACAAATACAAGCACATTGATATTTTGAACGTGGGCCCTTATAGTGCACAGTATCACCCGAAAAAAGGACACCCCCATTAAGTCCTTGTGATTTACTTGCCATTTCCCAACTTCTAAGAGAAGAAAGACATATCAGAAGGTGTTACAAGGGCATTTTATTTTGGCAAAGGTGTAAAACATAGGTCCTTACTATATAGAAACCAAATAACCAGCTCCTTATTGTGCGATATGAGACTAAGGTTCTAGTCACAGAAATCATAAGATAAAACAACGTAAATAAAACATATATTAATATTAAAATTATATATATATATATATATATATATATATATATATATATATATATATATAAGTTTTAAACATTTTCAACACCAACTCCGACCTAACCCTAATCACAAAATAGTAAAACAATACATATATCAACGAAAATCAAAAAAATAATAAAACAATACATAATTCCATGTTGCCTTACATTTACCAAACTAATCTTCAAGAAGGAGCCAAGCTACACAAGAATTGAACCTGGCCAGAACACTCATACCTGACCCAGCATTTACCCTACTCAGAGCCAGCCTAGCTAAGTGTAATCCTAGATACATGCCCTTAGATCAGAGTCTTAGATCAACATCCATCTTCCCAAGAAAAAAATGAGCCGAGAAGGGATTTAGAATAAATAAAAATGATTAATGTTCATATATCTCAATTAATTTGATATTTACATCCTAACATGAATACAACAATTACAAGCCCTTAAGGAGCATCTTTCTCTAACATTCACTGTCTAAGCTCCAAACCAAACATCACCTAAAATGATTTCTAACATATTTACAGACAAAACAATTAATGCATGAACAAAGTGATGTACAGCTAGCTAAGTATAGTATACTAGAATATTTATTAGCACTATTACATTCTTGTTTCTATATATCACTAACCATTGATCCAGTCAATCTAGAGATGAAAAGCAAAACTGTTATAATCTTCGAACTCCATCTCCTCCAAACTTGAAGCTTCTTCATTCCCAAAGTTGTTATCTGCCAAACCCATATCCAGTAGAAACCCATACTGATCATGATCATCATCTCTTGTTCTAGAGTGAATCTCCAAGTTGGGTTTCTTGTTGTGTTCTTCTGGAGAAATATTGGCATTGAAGACTGATAAATTTAGCAAATTGTGTTCTTGATGATCATGATGATGTAGGAGTTGAGGTAATGAGTTGATGATTTGTTGGGATCCAGAAAGACAAAGGTGGCTGATATATCATAGTGGGAGATGAAGATAAATTAGAAAGAGAAGGTACTGTTGATGTTTCAAATTCAGTAGCTATTTGGCTAGGGTCCTCCCTGAGCTCCGGTCCCTTGCCTTTGTGAAAGACTCTGCAAAGCACCCAGTCTTCCTGCATGCAATGAATGAAACCAACCACAAACATATTAGGACAGTTTTACTTAAGTTATAGTTGAGATTTCGATATCGGGTAGCAATCTATATCAGTATCGCTAACCATTGACACTAGTATTCTCGAGTTGGGATCTTTTACCGCAATGGTAGAGGACTACGCTCCCTTCCGACCCTTCCACCATATATTTAGTGGGAGAATCCATATTTGGGCACAATCCCCTACCCTTGTGGGTAAAGAGTCCGAACTCGGTCTTCTCTTCCCAAACACTTCTATATAATAGTAAAAATGCACTGAGAATGTATCTAGGGCAACAATATGAATGAGATTTTTGTTTTACAAAACCAATTAAAGCACGTGACTAATTCAACAGTCATCATCTAGGGCGGATGTCGGTTGATATATTAGTCATTTCAAGTCATGCACAGTTTCTCTTAACCTTTGATGATGAAGATGGGATATCCTCATCCACAATAAGGGTATTTTGGACTTCGTAATAATAGAGTCCTACCATCTTATCATATATGGTTAAATCACCAGGAACATTTTCACCTAGCCTATGTTTTGGTAGCTAAGAAAAGAAAAGAAAATTTTACATAAGACAAAAAAATAATAATGATACAATAATTGTCTAATATGTGTCTTTGAAACTTTTTTTTTTTCTTTTTTTTTCTTTTCTTAGTTACCAAAGGCAGCCAGAGTGGGGGAAAAAAACAATTCTCAACTATTAATTACTAAATCTGATTTTAGCTAAGCCCGGCCCAAGGCCCAACCCATTGGTCAGCTTAGTCAGGCCTATCTGGTCGCTCCATCCTTTCCCTTGCATCGTGGCCATTCGAATAGAATAGATGGTCAGGCCTGCACATGGCAGCCATGGGCTTACTTGGGCTTACACAAATTAGTGCTAATGGGCTTTAAAGGCTCTACTGCACCATTTGCAGCTGAAAGGGCTTTAACTGGGCTATAATTGGACCCACTTGGCCCTAAAATCATGGTTATTCTTTAGGATTCTCGTTTCAAAAACAGAAGAAGAAGAAGAAGAAGAGAATCCTGGGTTTCTTGCAGTGCAGTTTCAGTATTTGGTTGCTTTGTGCATATGAAAGATTAAGAGTTTGGGGTGATAAGCAGACCTTCGGAGGCATATATGGGTTCTGTTGAAGACGAAACTCGTGCATGATCCAACCAGTCTTGATTCCATTTGGAGCTCTGTTACGATAGAAAACCAATGTCTTCCTCATCCCCACAATTGCATGCGAGTTGGGTTCGTATATTGGACGATCTTTCCCTGTAGCTTTCCAGTATCCAGACACTGTTGCCCTGTTGGTTCTCAGACCCGAGGCATATTTCCTGTCCCGGAAACTGAAGAAGTACCATTCATTAGCTCCCAACTTGGCCACATCTGTAACAAAGACACAGTATTATTAGTGCAAATGAGAGAGAGAGTTCTGAACAGTAGTAGATTTGTAGAACATTTTAAAGTTTTCCTGTTCATGGGTATGAATTAAAAAGAGAGAGAGAGAGAGAGAGAGAGTTCTGGACAGTAGTAGATTTGTAGAACATTTTAAAGTTTTCCTGTTCATGGGTATGAATTAAAGAGAGAGAGAGAGAGAGAGTTCTGGACAGCAGTAGATTTGTAGAACATTTTAAAGTTTTCCTGTTCATGGGTATGAATTAAAGAGAGAGAGAGAGAGAGAGAGAGAGAGAGTTCTGAACAGTAGTAGATTTGTAGAACATTTTAAAGTTCTCCTGTTCTTGGGTATGAATTAAATAATTGAAAGTGAAGGTTAAAGTTGATAGCAGGTGATCAAGGAAGCTCAATGGTACTTAAGGCTGCTACTACCACTGCTGCTTGAATTCAGCTTTAAAAGAAAATTTCTGGCTTTCTTTTTCATGGTTTGATTCTTGGATGTGTGTTTTGGAGGTGGAGGAATATTAGTTAGGGTTAGACTTTCAGTATCATGATGGAGAAACTTAAAAGAAGATTGAACCTTTGCACCAAATACTCAGAAAAACAGAAAATAAGTGAAAAAAATGGCAATTGAAGTGAAAATACAAAAGATTCTTTATATAAAGAATCTTACCTAAAAATTACCTTAAAAGGAAAGATATATGTGGGGTTGATGAGATGGTAGGAGAGAATATTCTCAGTAGCAGTTAAATATTTCTGAAAAATCAACTTTTCTGATATGAAGATGACACAACAACAAGAGCTTCTATTGATTACTTCTTACCTTCCCATAATTTTGAAGGGAGGTGATGCAGCTTTGTTTCTGTAAACTATACTGTTGGAGTTGGAAAGGTTTCAGAATCTCTCTTTCTCTCTCTATTCAAGAAAATGTTGGGATTTGGACTATTAAGTTAAAAGGGGAAATTCCATCTCATTATAAAGAAACTATTGGAGTACATTTTAAATATTCAGTTATCATTGATATAAATTTTTGGGGTTTACTGTAAATTATCAATATGGGTGACTCACAGATTGATCTTTTCAATGACATCAAAGAAAATTAAATAAAAAGAGTTCAATTTGTTTGTATTTTAATTAGTATTATAATTTTAAAAATAAAGGATGATACTAATGGGTGTGAAGAAGAGAGTTCAATTTGTTTGCATTTTAATTAGTATTATATATTCTTCTTCTTCTTTTAAAAAAAAAAATCTATGTAGGGCAAAGCACAAGAGATATTTATTGTTCATAATCTCATCCTTATATATGACTATCATTTTTGTAAAAAGGTTTTTAGAAAAGTATACATCAGTGATTGCTCTTAATCAAACATAATAATAATATAAAAGCTCGTCGTAATAAGAATCCAACAATCAATCCCTAATACAAAATTATAAACTTCCAATTAATATAAAGAAAAAGTCTAATACATTGTAGATCTTGTATAAGACAAAATCAATCATCTTCTGACTTCATCGATATATTCATGATTAGATATTGTTACACGTCTAGGAAGCAATAAAAAGGAAAGTGACTTATTAATTATGTAAACCCTAAGTACGTATCTTAAGGGATAAGTATCTCTGTATCTAACAAAAAGATACTTTTAACCCGTTTTTATTGGTGATGAAAACCTTTAAAGTCCAATACGTCAAGGACCATATATACTACAAAGCCAATATATAATCTTTTGACTTCATCTACATGATTCACGATTAAGATAGTCTTACACGTCTAATAAATAATTAAAAGAAAAACGACTTCTTAACCACGTGAATCTTAGGTATACGTATCTTAATGTATCAAATCCGTAGCTTTATAGATAATTAATAGCTACTTTTCTACTCATTTAAGTTCAATAAATCAATCTTCTCATACACTAAGAAATCAATAGTCTTTTTACTTTATACACATGATAATATTATATAATACATCTAATACTATTGGGTATTCATTATAAATGGCTCTACTAATTCCGTATTGACTGGGTATTTCTACGTATTCTAGTTGGATTTACTTAGAATCTTAAGGATAGTATAGGGAATCATAAAGGAAAGGGGGGAGAAGAGGTCATAATCCTCCATTAAAACAAAAAGCAGAGATAAAGATATTTTTGTATCCTTCCGTGAGACAGTTCTTGTCTCCTTTTCTACGTATACCACTATTTTAATCTCAATTTGGAATCAGAGAAAGCTTGGGCTGTAAACCCTTCTAGCTCTTGTCCTTCTCTAATCACTTGCTTAATTACCTCCTAATTAAACCGCCAACTTAGCTATGGTAGGAAAGACAAGAACTATCTGCATAAAATGATGAATAACTTCTCAAGGAATTGCATCTGGTTTCTATCAGAGAAATTAAATCATCATTACTCCACAGAGATAAGCTTGTCAACAGTAATAAACAAATTAATATGAACTCAGAAGAGTTTGTATCTGGTAATGGTAAACCCAGAAAGGCAGAAACCAGAATGAGGTTTGGTATTGAAAAACTTATGCAGGAGAAAGGGAGAAACCAAATGGAAACTGAAAAGATTGAATGCCAAAATATTATTTCATACATTAGAGGGGGAGAGGTATTTGCTGAGACACAAGGAGAGAAAGAGAGAGAGGTATTTACTGTCAAACATAGAGAACTGAGAGAGAGAGAGAGAGAGAGAGAGAGAGAGAGAGAGAGATTGATGGAGGTATTTACTGTATCCAGAAGAAAGACAAATGGACCTACTTCTCTCCCCACGCAGTGGTTAGTCTGTCCTGATGCACAAAAGTACATCTTTCCTCTCTCTTTCTCTCTCACATAGACACCCACCCACCACCTGAACATGCAATCTTTCTTTTTTGTGCACAAATGATGGTGTTTCCAGATTCCTAATCTGACATGATAGAGAAATGGATAACTGAGAGATTGCCTTGCCTTGGGTAATCCAAATTTGCATGATTTGGGGGGACGGGGGAGGGGGTGGGGTGGGGAAGGAGAGAGAGAGAGAGAGAGAGAGAGAGAGAGAGAGAGAGAGAGAGAGAACAAGATAGATAGAGATCAGTGGAGTGTGACTACTAACCTGGTAGCTGCCATGGTTCACAAGTATGCAAATCAACTTCTACCATGGTTCCCTTGGAAACTCCTTCATTAGCAATCTTCTTGTATAGATAGTGGCAAACCAACTCCTGATCACTAGGGTAGAATCTGAAACCTGCAGGTAGTGTTGCTTCAATGTCCCTTAAACTCATCTTTTCTGTTTTGGACAGAAACAAGGACCAGAGAAGAAGACTGGGTTTTGAATTCAAATGCCAAAAGTGCAGATTCACTATATAATCTAACTGAACCTCGTAAGTCCTCTGTTGGGTTTCTGGAATTTGTTATATAGATCATGAAAAGGTCTTATTTGGATAAGCCAGCCATATGCCTTCTTGCAGGTCATGAAGAGTCCCCTGCAAGATCTATCTGCTTACGCTTGCCAATTATATATTAAAATAAGAGGGTTTAAGAAGAACCATTGGCACAAGTAATCAAAAACCAATCTCTTAAACACTTAAGAGGCTGCTGAGAGGCGGTTTTTAAGACATTTGTATAACCTTAATTAAGCGCAAACCCAGGAGTTAACTTGGACATAACGTCCAAAATGCAAAAACCCCACTTTCTTGTCATTGTTTTATGATTAATATAGCTTTGTAAAACAAGCTAGAGACATGGGTAGCTTTCATATTAGGTTTTAATTAGCTCCAACTTCATTTTATAAATTTATCAGATCAAACGGTTTGGATTCTGATCTGAGCAAGATCTTGACCATGCCCCACTTAAGAGTTCCTGACAAGATCATATTAAGATATATGATATTGCCATATGTCATATTAAGACAGATCAGTGTATAGCTTTTGAGGAAAATGGGAAAAATGATAATAATAATAATTTCATTATAGATTACTTGTGGAGCAAGAGTTCATTGAATGTATGTGGACCAACCCTAAATAAGCTAGTCATTCCAAAAGAAATAATTTAATTACAAAATAATTAATTATACGAGGGGGTATAATGATCTTAAGTACAATGTTCACAACTCATTAAGAATCAAAGCAAATGGAAAATTAAAATAAGAGAAAATTTGTGTCAATAATGGCTTCTAACCCTACCCAACCCTTAAAAAAAATAGAAAATAAAAATAAAAAAACTAATGGCTAGATCATATATATATTATAGCTCATAAATCATAATACAAAATTGTTTTGATGAGATTTCACATGCACAAAATGTGCTGCAACTTCCAATGAGGACAGAAGATATGGGTCCATCACAAACATCTTTATGGATGTTTGGTTGATTTATGAACTCTATTTCTTTTTTAATTTCATGAAAAGAATACAAAAATTATAATAAGAACAAATTGAAAAAGAGCCCAAATCATGAAGAGAGAGAATCAAATTATTTATGGCAAGTGAGAAATAAATTAGAGAGTAACAGTTGTCACTTTGTGAATTAATAAGATGAAAATTGGAAACACAGTCGAAAGTATAGATAAACTAAATGAAATGTGAGGGCCCTTATGAGTTTGGTACATAAAAAGTTGAAATAATGGAGCTCGAGCTCCATTTTCACCTGAGAATGATAGAAAAATTTATTATAAGATTTCAAACATTCCTTGGCCTCTATTTTAAAGTTCAATACGGGTTTCATACCTTTCATTCTTACGAGCAAGGTTTAAAATATCGGTATTAAGTGTTGTCTTAGTTAAGTGATTTTAAGAGATGTATCGTCTTGTATTGCTTGTATCGAGTATTTGTATCATACGGGCCAATCCATTTTAGTGCAATCTAATATGTGTCTTGAAAAAATAAAAAGAAGAAAAAGAAAGACTATCAATATGTATATTATCAGTTGTACCCAATATGAATACATATTGGTTAGTATCATGAGATAGTATAAACCTTACAGCCCTTGAAAAGTTTTTAGAGCCCGTTTGGCTATTTGAACCTAGAGAATTCAAATCATTGGATTCATGAATCGAAGATTTATACCTATTTGGTTATAAAACATCCTTGGATTCATGAAATCCAGCGATTTCACTTTTCTGCTTAAAAACGTGAATTAATCCATTCTTGGGTATTGGGTGACATCCAAAGATTCCACTATAAGTATAAAATTGATGACATTTACGAATTCACACAGAATAACCCAACGGAACTCTATGAACTTCAATAGATTTGAAGCTAACCAAACAATTATTTTTTTTTTTTACCATGAATCCGTAGATTTGAAATTCCATTTCATTTCAGATCCTTGGATTCATGTAACCATACAAGCCCTTAGCTCATCAAATTTGTTTCACTCGGTTAGTCAAGAGAAATGAAATTTGGATTGAGGCCATTTTAGTATAATATAAGGAGAAAGTTCTCAAAGGAAGCAACATAGAGGAGTAAACAAATGAACTGCAAGCAATAGAGAGCAATGAGATAATTTCATGTGAAGAGAAGAGGATAGACAAAAAAAGTTGATAGCGAACCCAATGAACCTATCCTACACTCAACAACTTACCCTTTTCCAACATAAATTTTGAGAGAAGGTTCAAACACTGTCAACACAGGAAAGAGATTGCATGTATGCACCACTAAGCTACTTGAAAAAGGAAGGAATAAGTCCTTACCATTCCCAAACTTTCAAACTAAATAAATTGAAAACACATAGAAAATAATCCACATAGAAATAGTTGGTGAGTCTTCTTTTCCCCTTATACACCATGCCTCTATCTCCCTCCTCCTCTCCCGTGCAAGAACCATCCTCTCACCTTTGGTTATACCGAAAGTGGCCTATGAGCGATGGATGTTTTCTCTTCAACAAAGAGTACATTTCTAGACAAGTAACGAGCTCGACTTTAGTGCTGCGCAATTAATAATGCTGAGAACGGTCGAGATAGAGCGTCAAGTTTCTTAAAAGTGTGAAATTATACTTTTCCAAAATGGATAATCGAGATCTCGATCTCGACCGTTCACTGCAAGAGCTTACGTGACACCCAAGCAATTTCAGACAAGTAAAACACATAAAATTAGAAGACAGTTAGGCACGCCGTCAGTTTTCAATGAACTAGCAATTAACATGAACAAATCAAAGATTGAACATAGAAAGATAAAAGAGTCTTCTTGTAACCATGCATGAATTAGAGAGTAAACATTGAGTTCTTTGTGCCCCAAATTAGAAAGAATTCCAATAATTGAATAACATTATTGTTAATTCTAGGGTTAGGGTTTCCCAAAAGAGAATGTTTATTTTGTTAGGTAGTAGATGTTGTATAAAGAGTCACGTCTTTAGACTCATCTTTCTCATCATTTTAAAGTGTTTGATTTTTTTTTTAATATCTAATCCACTCCCATAAGTCACGGGCTCTTCTTCTGCAACTCATTCTTTCCCCCGCAGCCCTCATTTCAATTTCTTTTTTTTTAGGGTTTGAGAGATGGGGTTGGTGGTCAATATGAGTTAGGTCAAATTTTTTTTCTTGCAAAATTTCTTGTCATTTAAACTAAAATTCCACTACATAGTACATGGAATTACACAAACTGAGTCTTTCACGAAACCATTTTCCCTTTTTCTTTTGTTTAATAAGATTATTAGGCTGCTGGTTTGATTTGATTTAGTTCAATTTTATTGGATTAGATCATAATTATATATATATATATATATATATATATATATATATATATATTTGAACATCTCTTTTAAAGTTTTTGCATTTATTAATATCCAAAAGACGAAAAATCACCAAACCCACAACTCCATTTTTTGAGTTAAACCGATCGTGAAATTTTATCTTAAACGAAGGCATTGTGAAGGAGAGAACCCGAGAGGTGAAGAAGCACATCTATAAATGGGTTTTTCTAGTTCACTCGAAGCAGTCAGTGAAAAAATTTTCTACAAATAAATTCACACTACAGTATTAATCCTCCTTGCTTACATGTAAAATTTCAATCTAATAGAATCTCTCTATAAATTAAAAAGAAAAATATATATATTATACATCACAATAAATAAGAAACTATTGTTGAATTGTATTCTAAAATTTTGATAATCTATACCATTGTCTTGAATTTTAACTGTAAGAACTGAGATCCCTTTTCAAGGGGCCACTTTGAAAAGCTTTTCAAAAAAAAAAAGCCAATGTCTTCCAAGATGGTAATTTGGGCTCCACTAATGATCACTAAAACATTAATTGATAGCATAAATTCAGGTAATTTAGTTAATATTCTGAGATGATACCATGTCCAACAAAGCACAGACATTTTTAACTGAAAATCAGCTAAACTTTAAGATGTTAAAGCTTTTAACAAGAAAATAAAGCTGGAATGAGATTTTTCAAAACCATTATAGTGATTTTTTCAATGTTAATGTCAAAAAGCTTCATCTTGTGAATCGTCTTTTCAATTACACTTTATAGATATATCTTTTCCCCTTTAGAATATTAGAGTTATTTATTGTGTATATGTACAGTAGTTCTTTGTTATTTATGATTATTATTTGTGTTATGTAAGATGAGAATTCTTGTATTCGACTTCGAAAATAGACCTACACCAACAAAATTTCGTGAGTGACTCATGACCTGATTCGTGTGATATGTGATCGAAGCAACCTCGGAGCCTATCACTAATCTCCTTCTTGGATGGGGTGCGGGGACATAGCCCTATGGTACAATATGACCCAACCAGATAGGTCGACTTGTTATCCGATTAAAACTCTATAAATATTGTTGATACGAAATCCTGCTCGTCCTTCCCTGTCACGTCTCTGCAAAACACGTGCTCGACCTTAGAGAATCGAGGTACTTCTCCGACGAGCAAGTCAGTACCAATGAGATATGATCACAACTACTCAATAGAGAACTCAAGTAATTGATTACACAAAATATGAATACTTACTTCCTTATGCCTACTTAAAGTGCTTATATAGTGTTATATATCAAAGTTAGACTCGGAATATAACTCTAAGAAGAATTGTATTAGGAATATAACTATTGGAAGAGTTATTTACTTGGTACATCTTTCAAGAGGATTGTCATACCGTAGAATTCTACTTTGATCAGGCTCCTTCAGTCACATGGTCGGACCTACCAATAACAATATGGTCGAGACAAATGCATTAAACCAATTGGTCTAACCGGTCATGGCAAAATGACTATTTTAGTCATTAACAAATATGTATTATATGTTCTCTTATTAGATGATTGTGAAATTTGGCATTTTCTTCCTAAGGGCCTATTTGTGTATATGAATCCAGGGATTTGAAATGAAATGAAATTTCAAATCCATAGATTTCAAGTCTACAGATTCATGATTCAAAAAATTAACTGTTTGATTAGCCTCAAATCTATCGAAGTTCATAAAGTTCCGTTGGGTTACTCTGCGTGAATCCGCAAATTTCATCAATTTTATACTTATGAGTGGAATCCACCCACTACCCAAGAATGGCTTAATTCATGTTATTAGGCAAAAAGTAAAATCCCTAGATTTCATGAATCCAATGATGTTTTACAACCACACAAGTATAAATCTCCGATTCATGAATCCAGGAATTTGAAGTCTCTAGATTCAGATAACCAAATAAGCCCTAAGGTTTTTGATGAGAGATTTTCATTGTAATCTTCTTTTTAGATAGTAAAAGTTCTCCTTTTTTGCTCCATTGACATAGTACATCACGTTGGTGTGTGAGCCACGTTAAGTCTCCATATTCCTTCGATTTATTTTTATTTTTGTTTTTGATTTCTTAATGTTCGATCTAATCATTTGTAATTTAAAATAAACAAGATGATAATCTTTTAAACAAATATGATTATTTGTAGGTGATGACTAATAAAGGAGTTTGTGAAATCTGGCCTGGAGGTTGAGATCTCACTTACTGCCCAGACAACCACAAAAGAGAAATAAAGGGAAAAAGAGAAGGAATCTTGGAAATCTCCCAATCAAGATTGACATCTAGAAACACTGGAATAATAATATTATTTTGTAAACCATGCATGCAAATTGCTGCTTTGAACTTTATTACAACTATGATGTCACAGCTAGTGTAGTAGATATTCTATCTTTGTCCATAATTGCACCAAAGCCGCAAATTACATCTCTAATCTTAATTAATTATAACTACAAGTCCAGCATCTTTCTATATAA
The DNA here is from genome assembly GCF_041222555.1 of Hakea prostrata. Classification (NCBI taxonomy): domain Eukaryota; kingdom Viridiplantae; phylum Streptophyta; class Magnoliopsida; order Proteales; family Proteaceae; genus Hakea; species Hakea prostrata. The sequence continues at coordinate 43,071,255 of NC_142609.1, read as the reverse complement.
TAAGCTTTATTGAGATAAGACTTGAGATATATGATTTCTTTTGATTATATCCATGCACTACAAATACAAAAGAGCTAGCTAGGTTTAATGATTAATGTCTGAGACCCCATCAATCAGTTGATCATGATCATTGCCTATCTCATCATTTCCAAGTATAAATTTTTATCACCTAGCAGTAAAGTTTCAGATGAGCCAGTTCTCTGGAAAAGCTAGAGTTCTAGAAATAATCCATTATTGAGTCTGATGATGATGCTTGTTCATGGTCTTTTGAATTGATTTGAATTTTTTTTTTCACTAGATGGTTAAGCCACTTGTTTTTCCTTTGCTAGATTACAGGAAATTAAAAACCCCATTTAGGTCATTAATTATGATTATATATATACCAGAAAGTAAAGACTTTGAATTAGCATGGTGTCACACACAGATTTATTGCATTCCAAAAATGAAGATAGGACTTATCATGGACTAATTAAGATAGATTTCTTGTTGTTATCAATAATAAAATACAAGATAAAATTATTAAGATAGCATTTTCATCTTTGCAAAAAAAAACAATGGGAACCAACGGGAGTTGGTCCAAGTGGTAAAACTTAAGTATCATGTTTCATCCGAAACCTTGTGCATGCAAAAAAAGCTGGGAGGGACTCACCCACCACAGCCCGATGTGCAACTCGGGTCAAACACCGGATTAGTCAGGGCAAAGCCTTGAAAACCGGGGTTGGCAACCCAAAAAAAAACAATGGGAGAAGTTAACTATAACACGATTACAACTGGCACCCCAAAATAGAGGTTTTAAAGCACTGGCACCTCACTTTCTATTTGAAAAACACATAGGTCATATTCTATTAGAATGGTTAATTATATTATTACAAAGACTATTATATCTTTCTAAGAAATCTTATTCTCATTTATCCAAAAAAAAAAGACATTCTTCCCCCTATGAAGGTTATTTGATGAAGATATTGTTGTTGGATTTTTTTTTTTTCCTCATAGATTTTGATAAGGGCAATTTTTAAATTAAAGAAAAAATAAACAGTGGATTAACTGATTCACTAATAAAATGAACTAACATGTTTAATGAATTAAGGTATCTGTGTTTTTCAAACATGAAGTAGGGTGTTAGTGCTTTAAAGCTTCCTTTGAGGTACCAGTACAATTTACTCTTACATTTTTAATCAAAGATTACATTTTCTAGCGTTACTCTTTCGTTAATTTAGTAGTTAGTGTCAAATCTTAAAACCGACATTTTAAGCATCTTCTTGTTAAGAGAATAGTAGATGCAAGAAGGGAATGTTGTCGATCTAAATGTCAAACATGTGTTAGAATCTGAAAGATTTAGTTGGTATAACTTGACAAGATGGGAAACTGATCTCCACAAGCATTATCCGCCTGATATATATCACCAACAATTATTGGTATCATTATGAGCTTAAAAAAAAAAAAAAAAAAAACTCACAAGCTCTCTTAATGCTAATCATATGATTTGGGTAAGACCCCACAGTTGATCAACAAAGCAAATAAAATGCAGGTTGAGAAGTTGTGTGGAAGTAGCTAATCCATTCCTTCTCTTGGCAATGCGAGTTTCAAGCATTGCTGAAATGGAATTCAGTGAAGGTAGAAGCTCTCCAGGAATAGATACAAAGAGAATTTTTTTTTCTTTCACCAAACGTTTAGCTAGCTCATTCTGATTGATCTGTTTCAAGTCCTTTTCTCAATAATGGAGATCATAAAGTAATGATAGTATCTGCAGTACTTGTAATAAGAAATTGAACAAATGGGTTTTTCAGAAGAACAGTGCTGATGAAACTTCACTTGATTTCTGTAACTGATGAACCACACTTGAAATAATTCACAGAGCATAATGAACAAGTTGCCACGTAAAGGAGTTAAGAACAAGAGTCCAAAAGAATGACTTGTCACGTATAGAACAATATACTTAGATTTCAACATCATTCGTCAGAGAAACCTGTTCTAAAAAGCTAAAGTTGTGGTGGGTCAATGATATTGCTTAAGTGAATTGAAAACAAAGAAATGATGATCATCACTGGATCTTCATAACAACACTGGCTGGTCACCTGTTAGGGGTCTATTCTTCCTTTTCAAAGAAAGAAAAGAAGGTTCATGTCTAAAACAGTAGCTCATCAAGTGATTTTATCTTTCTCTAGAAACATTACTGATTGATCAGTTTCTAATTAGTCTATTTTCTGGAGTAAAGAGAACAGTGTTGAAGAGGAAAAATCAAATACAAGCTACAGCATTCATTCAATTACCAGTAGGGCCACAATGTTTTGCATTTCATCATTGAGTTTGATTTTTTTTGCTTTCTTTACACCCTTCCATCACAAATTTAAGAAGAAGCCCACCTTTGAGTATAAAAGTTAGATCAAAACTGAACCCTTCTTTTACATTAAAGGGAGCATAATCCTCCACTCGCGAGGCTAGAAAATCCCAACTCTGTCATTTGGATAAACCGCGTAGTCATTATGAAGTAAACCCAAGTGCTAGAGTGTGGATCATCTCCCTTGATGGCTTTACAATCACAAACTATGTGGGACCTACAAATAAAAAATAATAAAACATTTTTTTTAAAAACCCATCACCCTAATCCAGATTCCCGCTGTAATTTGTGATCAATAACCGTTGAGAGAAATGATCCGGACTCCAAGTGCTACATGGGTATTTCAGCAGAAAGTTCTATATGGGTATCTCAATAAATTACTTATTATTATATGTAGTAAGAAATGCTCTTTCTTTGTAAGTAATGAAATGGGAGAGGAGGAGAACTATACCTAATCTCCAATGATAGTAAAACAGATCTCAGGTCGCTTGAATACAAGCAATCTAATTGTATCTGTTTTTTTTTTTTCTTCTTCCATCATCATCATCATCATCTTCATCTTGTTATTATTAAACTCCTGAAAGATTTCTCTAGTCTCAGAGGGATCTGACTCGAATATTCTCTCTTCAAATGGGTTTGAGAGAAGCTATATTCTTAGTTTATATCATCTCTTTGGAAGTTAGTGTAATTAGTATAATATTTTGCAAGAGAGAGAGAGAGAAAGAGAGATCAGTTGCAGATTTCTTGGTAGTTAAGCAGTTGGAAGTTGGTGTAGGGAAAACTGAAAAAATATTTTGAAAACTCCCAGTTGCTCCTCTCAAGATTAGACACGGATAGGCTGATAACAGCAATAAACCACCAATCTTTCAACTACATGAACTGGTCAAGTGGTTGTTTAACACTGAAAACTACATCTCTGGTCAGTGGTCCAATCTTGGCCCTTTCTAGGGGGAAAAGAAATAAATAAATTAAGATTTTGAAAACAAAAGCGAAGACAAGATAGAAGCTGTCTATGTTATCCTCATTGAGACTCAAAGAAAATTCTCTCTTGTGAATAACACATGAAAACGTGGCAAAACCTAATGAAGACCATTTTACTTGGTAATATTGAAAGGGGGTGATGGAAGAAAACCCAGAGAGTTTGTATTCTCTATTCGTCAGTGTAGAGGTTTGTGTTCCTTTCATATCTCACCACGATAGATTAAGAAGAGAACTCACAGAGATAAGACTCCCAGTAGATAAGAAAGAGAACCCACAAAGATAAGACTCCCAGTAGATTTCAAGATCCTGTTCGTGATGTATAATGAAAAGATGTGAAGGAAGCACAAACCTCTACCGTCGGAACTCAAAGAAAAATGCCCTGAAAAGAATTCAGCTCTTAAGTAAAGCATTATCAAAATATCTATTCCTAAAAGGAAAAATAACCGTTTAGGAGATGCGTGTGTAAGTTAGAAAGAATCTCATAAAGTCAAGAAAATTAATAAACCAATTATTCCCAATTCTGTGAGGGACCCTCAAAAAAGATATCCATAGGCATGCTTTTAGCAAAAGCAAAATCAAAATCACATCATTTCCAAAGTAAATCAGATCAATTAAGTTCTTCAGTTCATCAAAGAAAAGGAAAACATTAAAGGATGTGAAAACAGACTACCTTATAGGGCCTTTAATGCCTAAAGGTGGGCCTTCTTTTTCTCTCTCTCTTTTTCTTATTTTAAAACTTTATTTATAGGCCATATAGGCAGAGATGTTGGAACCTAAGCATTCCCCTTAGTATATAAATGACCTTGAAACTAGGAAGAATCTTTATAGAACTTTATGTGTTAGTCAAGGATATTAAAGCTTTTGATGCATAAAGACAATTTCTTGCAAATTCATCTCAAGGAACATGATTATGATTAAGATTGAAAAGGAATTCCAAGAAAAAAGTTTGGTAAAGCATTTAATATACAAAATGTTGTTTGATAGAAATACTTTTTATACAGGATCCACTTTTTTGTCAATATTTTATACAAGATCTTTATTGTACTATCAATATTCAAAAGTTTTTTGGGTATATGTTAATGAACAAATAATTTCAGAATATCACAAGGTTGTTATAACTTATAATATTGGATTTATTTAGTTTTAGTTGGGGAATTTAATTGGGCATAGTTTATAGTGGCAATGTTATGGTTCTTCGCACAATTTGAAAGGCTTGGATTTGCTTGGCACTTCTCCAAAACACAATTCTCGAAACAAATAAAAACTTAAAAAAGAAAACACTTAGAAACAAAAGCTGAAGATGAATCTGAACTAACACGCGCATCTTTCAACAATATTGTATTTGATACCATCACGACCGACATAACTGCAACACAAGAAAAGAGTCGACATCCCATCTACCAAATTAGGCAAGATAATTTACGAGTGTTACAAAGAAGATTGAAGAGCCATTTTCGTAAAGTAATTAAAGAACGGGTATCATTATCAATAGCATTTTAGATTCTCCAAATGACACTCTAATGCACTTCTACCCTTTCGCCACATTTAATTGTCATAAATGTGATCAAAAGTAAGAAATCATTGAGAAATTTTTTTGGCCCTGGTTTCACAGAAATCTTTGCTTTCTAATCAGTACTCACATTCAATACAAGTTGAAGAGGAAAAAAGCAGCAAAAGCACTTTCTCTCTTTTATCTTTATAAATTTAAAGACACCTCAATTTTCAACCTTCTGAACAATAAAACTGACAAAACGGCCGACAGCAGAATCTCATTTTAATAACACCTTTCCTTTCCTTTCCTTTCCCTATATCCTCACTTTCATAGGCAACTTGAGAGAGCAAATGAGCCTGGTGGCCAAGTTAAAAATATTAACAAAAGAACATGATTCAAGATACAAGATGATCTCACTAACAGATTTACAAAAGAGAAATTTTCTTTTCTTTAAAGCAGAATCTCATATAACACCTTTCCTTATATCCTCATTTTCATATGCAACTTGAGAGAGCAAATGAGCCTGGTGGCTAAGTTAAAAATATCAATTATAAAAAAATAATAATAATAAAATAATAATAAAAATAAAACAAGCCCATGATTCAAGATAAAAGATAATCTCACTAACAGATTTATAAAAGAGAATATTGACTTTTCTTTAAAGCAGAATCTCATTTTCATTACACCTTTCTTTATATCCTCATTTTCATATGAAACTTGAGAGAGCAAATGAGCCTGGTGCCTCAGTTAAAAATATCAATAAAAATAAAATAAAAACATGATTCAAGATACAAGATGATCTCACAAACAGATTTACAAAGGAGAATATTGTATTTTCTTTAAAATATTTTGGTGCCCATCTCTTGATGGAATACAGATATATAATAATCTAGTTTTACTCTACAACGCCAATTTAAATACTTCAACCTGTGTATTTGACTTGATATTAGTCTTATCAGAACTTTCCAATCAGATTAACAACAGAATGATTTTAAAAAATATATTGTAATAATACAAGTTGAGTTATGTCTATACCCATAACTAATCTTATAAGCATAATTATTGCATAAGAGTACATCTAAACCAATTTTTTTTCTAATTTTATTTATTTCTAAATGGACTAAATCAAGATCCAGTTTTCTGATAGCTCTAATAATCACTTAACAAAACCCAATCCCCTCACCTTTGTTGATCTTGTTACCTGAAATGCAAATCAAACAGTAGAAGTGAAAATGGCTGGCGCTTTGTGCTCTGGAAATTTTCTTTAACGCATTTCGATCCATTGGTTTGGTATCCACACTGACACAACCAAAAGGATACTTCATCCAACTCTTCTGCTGAAAACAAAGTAAATGAAAGAATAACCACACAAATAAAGATTCCACAGTTCAGCTGCCAGTTGTGGACATCAGGTGACTGTTTCCTTGATAACAATTCTATGAGGATTTGCAAATATTCCACATTTTAGTCCCCTTCACCAAATTCCATGTTACCTAACAAAAAATCACATAGAAGGAAAAGACAGCAAGAACTCATCATCTTCCTCTAATTCAAACCCCCCCCCCCAAAAAAAAAAAAAAAAAAAAAAAAAAAAAAAGAATAAATGAGAAAAGGGAATACTTGATGCAAGAGATACAAGAGTTAGCTGATGCTTGACGCGCATTTGGAAGAACATAAAAAAAAATTCACAGGCTCATTAAAGAACCAAAACTACTCCGACGACACAACTTTGCTTATTTCCCATTTGTCACTCAACGACGCAAAGGTTAGGCCCACTTTTTACAGGTCAGTGAAATCTTTATGCCCGAAATCCCGATTCCAATAGTCATTTATTTGGTACCTTCCAGGGAGCGGGGACTGCCATTCTAACTCTTTTGGGGGTTTTCATCCACAAATGTAAAGTTTATGACTGACCGATATTGCACATCAAAATTTAGCCATTGCACTGATTTTTCTCGTTGTTGGTCATATGTATAGAACTAACTTGGGGATTGGGCACAGTATGGAAGATCTTTTAGAAACACATATTGGGTTGGGGCGGGGGGGGGGGGGGGGAGATTGGGACATGGATATAGGGGTCTTTATGACACAATCAATAATTCTATTCATTTTCAATTAGGCCTCACTCTAGCCTCTCTAGGGGTTATTACTTCCTTAGTAGCCCAACACATGTACTCTTTACTTGCTAAAGCATTCATGGCACAAGACTTTACTACTCAAGCTGCGTTATATACTCATCATCAATACATCACAGGATTCACTTTTTTTGATTGACCTCCTGCGAATTAAAGAACGAATTAAAGAAAGGGACCATACAAACCATTATTCAAATCTCAATGGTAGGGACATGGCAAAGCCACAGAAACAGTGGACAGAGATTACCGAATGAATAGGCGAACAGATAAATAGACAGACTTATCAGAACATGTTGTTCCAGATATAAATTCCATAATATGGCATTAGTTTTTAATGCTGCATCCTTACTGGAATACCTTTGTCTACTAAACCATTGAAACACCCCTGGGAAGCGGGGAGAGAAAGAGAGAGCATGGCTTCAAGAATGGTGAATTAGCTGATTCACTCCGACTCGGATCAGAATCAGCAAACTGTTTCATATCAGGCCATTATAAATCGGAGTTGAATTGGCCACTCTAATCTAGATTGCTTGATACCCACTTCATGTCATCTTCTTTAAAACCAGAGGGTACATGTCTTTGATGAAAATCAGTATGCACCACTTGGATCCGAGTGAGGCATAGTGCCTCTGGTGGTGATCTTGAATCTGGTTTATGCATATACTTCTGAGGTGTAAATGAATCTGGGTTAGAAGCATAAGAAATGATCCTGTTTCTTTGAGAAAGATCCATGTGAACCTCTAGATCAAAAGATTTTGTACTTGGTATCTGGGAAATTATTGAGATAATCTGGCTTGACAATGAATCCTTCCAACTGGTGGTGGGGTAAGAAATGGTTCAGAGAGTCCCAAAGTGGGACAATTAGCAAATGAAAAAGATCATTCAACTGCCCTAATTGCTAAAGTTACGATCTCAAAGCAGCAAATGATTTCCTTCAACAGCCATAGATGGTAGAGCAAGTAAAGGGGTCAAAGTGGGTGAAGAAACATAAAAGTAAAAGAGAGAGGAGAAAGATAAAGAGCATGGCAGTACCTTATATTCTCAATCTCTAACAACCCGAACAACTAAGCCAGTGGGGGTCTGGAATGTTTTCAGGTGCCCAGATCCAATTAAATCCCGAAGATGAAAGCGCATATCAAGTGGAGACATGCGGAGGCGCTTCTTCTCCAAAGGGGCAAGCTGCATTTCTTTGAATTTCCTACGGTTAAGGAATGAAAGGAGCTCTTTTCTTCCCTGAAAGAATAATTAAGATGCTTCACAATAATGATTCAGGAAAAAAAATTACCTAGAAAACACCAGTAGATACAGGCTGTCATCAATACAAAACCCAGGTAACAAGTATATGTGTATTGACGTCTGACATGGGTATTTTAAAAAACTCAAGCATAGATGTGTTTGTTGGTGTGTGCAGCATACTTGTGTTTGTGGACGTACACTAATGCTTTTTTCCCTTGCAGGCAACCATCCAAAAAAGGTCAGAAATATCCTTCTTCCAAGGCACACTTTTCCTGTCAGTGTTTTGTTCTTTTCATTGAAGGATGGTATAAGTACCCAGCATGGCATGCATATCAGCATAGAGGACAAAAAAGTATAGGGGAAGATGCTACATCAATGAAACTGAGATAAGTACTATTGGAAGCCAGAAGAAGACATTAACTCCTGACCAGAAAAATAAACATAGGAATGTCGTACTTAAATGGTAAACAATCCTATAATCCCATACACTAACTTTGACAGCCATTTACAAGACACCAGTCACAAACATTGGACAACAAAATCACGAATCGGAATAAGAGATAATTTCCTTTCCTGTCATCACAATCTAGGATGAATTTAAGTATTTAACCAAAGGAAATATTTCCTAGAAAAGATGGAAAAAACTGCAAGCATAACAAAAAAAATTTCCTTTTGTGGAGGTTGCCCTCAAACTAGGATTCAGTTCCACCAGAAGAAGTGTCATCTATATGACTGTCCATCCAAAAGTTGTTTGATTTGCATTCATTCAAAGGGACCAACAACCACCAAAAAGTAGTCCATGAATGTAAACTTTTTGCTCATTTTGGAATCTATCTAGCATACGAAAAAACCATAAGTTATTAAGGGATCATGAATCCAGATTAAGAATGGAACACCGAAACCATAAGAAGATATATACCTGAGAAAGACCCTTAAGTATTGAGCCAATATTTGGAATAGCAAACCAGTACATGTTTGGATCAATTAGCTGGCGAGTCTACAGAGAATAGAGAAACATCATAAAAGGGAAAGAAATTGGGGGGGGGGGGGGGGGGGGAAGAAACACACAAAAAGGTGAAAATATCAATCCTTAAATGGAAGTGGGCAGAACTTTTAGAGATTGAGCAAATAATTAACAACATTCTTTGATGGGGGAAAACAATCAAGGGAAGATTTCAGCGCCACCCCCTGAGTTATCCAATTTATCAACCAGACCTCCTATAGGGTGAAAATATATCAATGACAGCCCCTCCCATTAGGAAATCACAGTTAAGTGCTGATGTAGCAAGTTAAACTTTCCAAAAAGAAAAGAATAACCTTGAACATAAAACCCGACGCTCAAATTGTTTCTTCATCTTCCTCTTTCTCTACCATCTGTGACTTCTTCCTCTCCCAATCGTAAATCCTCACAAAGTTTTGGAGATATGGTTCATGGGTAGTAATTTTAAACTTAGGATGTGGGGTAATAACGGGAATGGATAAATAAAAACTAACCGAGACTAACGGTGTTAGTACTAGGGGGTCTAGCTGATAAATTGGACAACTCAGGGGGTGACACTAATATTAAAGGGTAACTCAGTGGGTGGTACTGACAATTTATGAAAATAATTCATCATGGATCACATAACATCACCTCTAAATTGCACTTCCCTACTTTTCCTGATTAGGCTATAACTCATATGGAACTGAGCAGAATTTTAAGAGACTAAGAAAACAATTAACAACATTCTTCTAAAGTTAATAACAATGATTCAGAAAAGAGGAGTAAATTCATCATGGATCACATAAGGTCACCTGTAAGTTCACTTTCCTACTCCTGACCAGGCTGTAACTGATCACTGCACAAGATTGCAGCCATATTCACACTTAGAGATGCACTCCTTTGCAAGATGACTGGGGCAGATTCAGCACCAAATTGGCCAATTTTCCTTTGAAATCAACCTGGGTTGATAGATATGGGTGTTGGGCCTTTGTTTAATAGGTTTATGTGGTCATGGGCCTACTCTGTGGCCCAAAAGCTTGGTACTAAGTACGACAATATATTAATTATTGCTTTAATTATGTAAATTCTGCCTAACTTAAGTTTTACCTGCAGAATAGTCCTTTCTTATGTTTCTATTCCAGATTTAAGTGTCCTAGTCTAAGTTAATTAGTTTCTATTGTTAGTTAGTTTCCAATTTGAGTTAGAGTCCAGCTTAAAGTCTAAATCAGAATAGTTGTATCCTGAGGTCAAGGCACTGAAACAGCCTTTTGAGTAAACATTGTTGGAGGTTAAGACTGCATAGGAAAATTACCCCCCGGGGAACTCTGCTTGTGCAAAAGCCTTCCGGCACCAAGTTCACCTTTTCCAGCTTGGAGTCCAGATCAGAATAGGAATCAAGCATATTATGTACAAATGATCCATCCATTTGATGGGGAGAAGGCAAACTAAATATTGAATAAGAAAAGCTTCTCTTCAAGTAGTTCCTCTTATGCTTGTTAGTAAGTTCTGGTTCTATCAATTGGAAATCGAAGTTCAAAGGCTGAGAAGGGTTCTGAAGGTGAAAAAAGCCTAGACACCTATGGCCATGGTTTGAGAACTTGTGACGTCCTACCGAGATCTCACAAGGTATCTTGATTTTCCAGCCAAGTGAGACGAGTTGAGCATCTAGATGAAAAATTTACCAAATATTGCTAAGATATAGCTCATATCTAATATATCTCAGATATCTCAGTCATATCTCAGCTACCTTGGAGTTATATATCAGTCAAATCTCATTGAGACTCACTAGTATCTCAGATATCATGGAGAGATCTTGGTTTATCTTGGAATTTAATTGTAATTATATGCCCATCATGTCAAGTGAACTTTGTAATTTGAACGTTGATGATGAACATGTGTAATGTATAATATATTATAGTTTTTTGAGTTTGGAACATTAACATATTCCTAAATATTAAGTATATGATTCGTATAAATGTGCTTCTTTAGCGCAAGGGTTCTAAACTTAGGGTCGAAAGAGAACTCATACACTTACTTATTTTTTTCATCAATCTAAGGTCACCACTGTGTCTAAAAGGCATAAATCAGGCTACACAGCAAGTCTTAGCCCCGAAAAGATCCTTATAAGTCCCCTAGTCAGGCCATCAACTCGGGAGGAAAAAATTTCACAACTCGCCAAGATGACGTTTTTTGGCCCAGATGAGATTGCTAGCGAGAGCAAGTTGTCAAACCACGCCTACACCTGGCTAAAGATCAAAGTTCAGCCTTCATACTCTATCTGAGCATTCCATCCTCAAAGCTCCATCTAAGCATCAGGCAGCCTATACTTCCTTCCCCTTCTCATATCATCTTTTTTAACATTTTTTTATTTTTTTATTCTTTTTTAATTTTTGGACGTTTCATAGATATTTTCTAGAATTTTTCATACTTAAAAACCCCCCAAAACAAGACCCCTCATATCTCCCAAGTTAGCCATCCAATGCAACCAAACTTGGGGGTTCATATCCTTATATCATTACCTACAATCCCTCCAAGCATCGCCCCATTTCCATTACTTTTCATCCTATATCTCAAGAACCTGCCCCATTACCACATATCCCACCATTCTAAATCTCTCCCAAAACTAAATCACATCATCTTTGTGGTCATATCATCCCAATTACCTTAACCAGGGAATTCAAAGTCCAGTAGTCCAAACCTATTTGTACCACATAATCCATCCCATATCCCACAACCAAAATTTCAAGACACCCTTTCTTAGTCCCATATGAGTTGGTTCTCTTAGAAGATCTTGGAAGAAGGGGCCATCACAATTTGGGGCTGCCTCAATGACACTTGGAAGATCGAAGTGAAAAGGGTTGAATAATGAATATCATATCTTGGACTGAAAGCACAGCAAAAATGAGACTCAAAAAATTTCTAATTTTTTGGCATCAGCCACATTGCTAAACTTGGCTCCTTGAATTTGATTTGGTAATTGGTTACTACTAAGTGAAGGGTAGAAGAATGCCAAGTGTCTCACAAAGAAACCACCACATGGGTTCCATTTGGAGGATGTTCTCAGCACTCCCATGGCACCTCACTCGACTTGAAAGATATGTGGGATGAGAGCTATCATGACCCTCAGGGTTTAAACTTGTCATAAAGATGTAACAAATCTAAATTCAATCAGCATCAGTATATTGACCTTAGACTAAAGCTTCATAAGTTTCTGAGTTACACACCAACCTGCAGACGAATAAAATTCATGAACATTCATAGATCTGTAAAGTCTTTCCCTTCAGTTGGTACCCTTAATATGTAATATGTTACAAGTCAAACTATTCAAAATAAATAATCATAAAGAATATAGATTATACCGTTTATACGCATGATATCTTTGACTACCATATTGGTGAAAGAAGTCCTAACTAATGCTAACAGCCTCCAAAATACACTATTATATTTCACTCACCCCCCAGACAACAAGTTTCTGTAATCCAGTGGTGAAACTAAAACAAAGAAAAATCAATATAGAAAGACAAACTACATGTATTTCTAACAATAAAATGCTCAAACTAAATATTTTACTGCCAACTTACAAGAAGACCAGCATTGATCAAGAGAGATAAGTGTTCGTCTTTCACCTTTCCACCGGCTGATAAGAGTGACAACTGCAATGCAGCAAAGACTACCAAAACTGTAAAAGAAAAACAAAAACTAGTAAATACTGAAAACTTTTGGATGAGGATTCCTCCAGGCAACTTTAACCCCTCACGCATAAAAAGAAAATGTGTTTCCAATTTAACATGATACAAGAGTCTATTAGAAAATCTATCAAGAAAAACAATCTGGCTGACTTAAGCAGAAGGGAAACCACAGTTCAAAGTAGTAATACTTCATTCCTAATGGCCAACTAAAAATAATTCTTATGAAAAAAACAACTACTCAGCCTTTGAAGCAAGCAGCTTCCAGGACCACCTAAGGCGAACCCAGGGCTTCCCACCGGCAACCCAGAGAAATTCAGCCAACACCAGGGGTATTTTGGTAATTTTGTAAATTTTGTGGTGTCCTACGTCTGGGTCCCATTGAGTCCAATTTGTTTTCTGGACCTTAGATACATTTTTATTTTCTTTTTCAAAATTTCTGATTAGTATTTTGTCATTTATTTAAGAGTCCTAGTCTAGGTGAGATTCCCAGAGATGTTGGGATCCCACAATTTTCGTCCATTTTAACTTCCTTAGTTTTAAGACTCCATATCTACTCTTAGAATTTGGATTGGAGTCCTCTAGAGTTAGTAAAAGAGTTTTTTTTATGTCAACGTAGCTAAGTAGTAGTTAAAGTGTTGTGTTAGTTTTGGATAAGCCAATTAGAGTTCTAGTTGGTTTACCAATTTAGAGTCCCTTTCTATTTCTTATTTGAAGGCAATAGATAAAGTACTCCAGTTATGTAATTTTCAAGTTCAAATTGACGAATAAAATTATGAATTTGGAGGCAAGTAAGATTGTGGTCTTCTTTGGAGGGCCACAGCAGATTCTAGTGTTCATCTTCTTCAAGTTCAGCCATTCTTCTTCAATGTCAGTAATCAATCTTCAATTCTCAACAGCAATTCAGCATCAACAGCACCTACCTTAAACTCCAAGTGAACAACCCCAGACCTTCTTAACCTCTCCCCACTTTCCCTAACCATCCGTAAGCCCCCCCCCCCCATTGCCCCCTAGCCCAGCAGCAGCAGCAGCCTCTCTCCCAATAGAACTCTTAGATCCCCTAATCCTCTAACTCCCTCCCTTTCCCTTAGGATTGCACCTTTCCCTAGACCCCAGTCCTACTTTTAGGTCCTCTATCAGACCATCAATCATTAGGTTGCAGAATTTTCTGCAATTCATCTTCAACCTTGGAAAACCCTAAACCCTAATTGAACTAGAACTCCTATGTATCTCTAACCCCAACTACAATTGCCTTTCCCTTTTAGGATTAGCATCCCCACCCCTTCTCTAACACTTGACCCAAACCCTAGCCCAATTAAAGAATCCCAAACCCTAAGTTCTAGGTGTAGCATGTATGTGCTCCTCCTGTTACCAAACTGAATTGTTTGGAGAAAAAAAAAACACATTAAGGTGGGTCACTTCCCAGAACATTGAACTCTACTACTACAACACCTTTTTCCAATACTACATTGCTACTTGCCCAGTCTTTCAAGTTAGTGGTGAGCAGAGAAAAACTTCTTCTTTTTTTCCCCCAAAAAGAGTAAGAAAATAATTCATTACAACTAGAAAGTAAACAATGCTACATCTGGAAAGAAACAAGCCCCACTCCCGTTTAGTGTGGACAGAATGAGATCTTACATGTGTCATCATTAAGCATTATTACTAATGGTCAAATTGGATATTGAAACTTGAGCATTACCAAAAGAGAATTAGGAAGAGCCAAACAAATAAATAAAGAACCTCAGGTAGAACGTGTTCAAATGGCTCACCAGTTCTTGATGTCCTATGCTAGGCTCTAGCTTGGAAGCAATAACATGCGTCTTGAACCATTCAAACACAGCAACCTTGTCCTGGTTTTTGGCTTCAAACCGCTTCATCACAAGCCCTATCTACTCACAGAACACAAGACAGAGATTTGTCATAACACCCACAATCCCAGAAAGATGTTAACACTGTCTTCCACCAGAAGGGGAAAAAAGAAGGGGGACTAACAACTAAATTACCCATGTTACCTCACCTACAAAACTTGAAACTAATAAAAAACAAATATACCATCATCAACCAGACAAATCCCTCAGAATAAAGAACAAACCTGGGTTAAATAATCATCCATGAACATTATTGCATTATCATCTTGCCCAGTATTTAGCTTGAATACCCGCAAAACTTTCTCCTCCTTCAGTGACTGCAAGAATATAATATTCTAATATTTTCAAGAATACATATACCGAATATATATATATAGAGCGTGTGTGTCAACCAAATATAAATACTCCGAGGCTGTTCTTATTTCCCTTAAAGACCAAAAGCAACTACTTGTTTAAAGACAGTACAAGGAAGGAAAATAAGATACAACAAAAGTAATAGAATTTAAATTTTGCATATCCAGAAGGATAAAGACAAATGCATACAAAAAGTTTTAGAGTCAAGGAAGGAGCACGGAGGTATTGTAGTGGCATATTGTGATAATGGGAACTTCTTTGAAACTGTGAAAGATCTGGTTCTCTCTGAGTGTCCATGGAATATATTGTGAGGTTTAATTGTGATTCTTCTATTCTTTATAACCAGCTAATTAGGACATACAGTTTTAAGTCTAAGAATTTAGCCAGCCGGGAGTAGAAGTAATGAAGAGCCTGAGAAGGCCTGCTGAGGTGGTCTGCACTGAGAGAGAACTAGGATAATAGGAAGGAGCAGAACAAAGGGAAACACAGAAAACACATTCATGCTGGAGTTCCTCTATACTAAACTTCAATATTCAAATTTCATATCAAACTCTGAGAATCCTCATGCAATTACATAATAATAGAGAATAAATCTTGCCTCAAAACAGAAACCCAACTAGAATAGGAACAACTGAAACAAGAAACTAACTAATAGTACCCAAGAAACTACCTAGGAAATCATACGTAACCTACCCCATATATAAGTAAATAAATTTCTTCCTAACTAGAAGACTGGTAGATTGTTGTACAAGGATTGCAAGGTGATACCAGGGAAAAGCTTAACTGCACAACATAAACTTGTGGTCTTGGATATGTGCCTAACCCGTAAAACTCATAAAAAGTGCAAGGTTAACTATCCTAAGATAAGATGGTGGAACTTTAAAGGAGAGTGCTTGAAATCTTTCGCTAATGAAATAGTCAAACAAGGAAAGTAGGATTTTAAGGGAGATACTATGCGATGTGGAATGAGATCGATACGTTTATCAAGAAGGTGGCTAAAGATGTCCTAGGTGAATCAAAAGGAAAGCTCCATTCTTATAAAGAGACTTGGTGGTGGGATAGTGAGGTTCAAGCTGCCATTAGGAATAAGAAAGCTAGTTTTAAGACATAACAAAGGACTAAGGAAGTTGAGGATCTTCAAAAGTATGAGTTGGCTAGAAATAAAGCTAAGAAAATTGCTCGAAAAGCAAGGGAGAAGGAAGTATGAAGAGCTCTATAATAAGTTCAGCACTAAGGAAGGGGGGAAATCTATTTACAAGATAGCTAAAATAAGGGATAGGCAGAGTAAAGATCCTGACCATGTCAGATGCATTAAAAGTGGAGATGATAAAGTATTAGTATGTGATGAGGACATTAAGAACAAATGGAAAATATATTTCTCTAGTCTACTAAATGAGCACACTTCAAGTATCTGTGATTCGGATGATTACACTATCCACCAAGGCACCAATTTTCGAACATATATATGAAAAATTTCGATGTCCGAAGTAAAAGAAGCACTAAGGAGGATGAAACTAGGCAAGACATAAAATCCTGATGAAATCCCAATAGAAGTATGGAAGAGCTTAAGAACCAACCGGCTAGCTTAGTTGACTAAGTTGTTTAATAAGATTATGAACACAGCGAAAACGCCAGATGAATGGAGGAGAAGCATTGTGGTTCAAATTTACAAAAATAAATGAGATATTCAAAGCTATAATAACTATAGAGGCATTAAATGAGTCATACTATGAAATTATAAGAGAGAAATTGAAAACCGTTTGAGACACTTAACTTCAATTACAGAGAACCAATTTGGGCTTATGCCAGGAAGATCTACGACAAAGGCTATTTACCTAATTAGGAGACTTATGGAAAGGTATAAAGAGTGTAGGAAAGACCTTCATATGGTATTTATTGAACTAGAAAAAGCTTATGATAGAGTTCCTCCAGCGTTAATTTGGCAAGTACTAGAGAAAATAACTAACGAAAGTAAATACATGGACATGATTAAGAATACATATGATGGTTTAGTGACAATTGTAAAAACAGTGGGGGACAAAGTAATGGATTCCCAATTACAGTTAGGCTACACCAAGGATCAACTTTAAAGTTTAAGCCCATATCTAATTGCACTTATAATGGATGAATTAACCAAAGACATTCAAGACGAGGTTCATTGGTGCATTTTTTTGCTGATGATATTGTGTTGATAGACGAGACTCAAGCAGGGATTAATACCAAGTTAGAATCATGGACTTTGGAATCAAAAGGCTTTAAACTAAGTAAAATGAAGGCATAATATCTAGTTTGTAACTTCAGTCTTGATCGGCCAGACAATAAGGTGGTGAAACTTAACGATAAGGAGATTCCTCAGAGTGATTGTTTAGGTACATTGGTTCAATCATAAATAAAAGAAGTAATATAGAAGATGATGTTTCCCAAAGAATTAAAATATTATGGATGAAGTGAAGAGGTGTGTCCGTAATTTGACCAGGTATAATGTACGGTGCAGAGTGTTGAGCTATTAAAAAGAATCATATAGATAAACTCAATGTAACAGAAATGAGGATGCTTAGATGGATGAGTGGCAAAACTAGGAAGGATAAGATAAAGAATGATCATATTAGAGTTGGTTTGGGAGTTGCTCCCATAAGTGATAACTATGAGAAAGTCGTTTGAGGTGGCATGGCAACGTTCAACGAGACCTATAAATGCCCCTGTATGGAGAAGTGATATAATCCAAATTGAAGGAACTATAAGAGTTAGGGGTAGACCTAAGTTAACCTTAGGAGAAGTGGTGAGAAGGGATATGCATAGTTTAGGCCTTGTATCTAGCATGGCCTCAAACAGAACTGATTGGAGGGCATGAATCCATGTAGCCGGCCCTATTTAGTTAGGACAAGGCTTGTTGTTGTTGTTGGACTAAACTCAGCCTTGTCCAGAGACTCCAAACCAAAAAACTGGTTTAGGCCCAGCCCTTGGTCTAGGTTTCCAAAGTGTGATCATGTCGAGCCCGCCAACCCAAAGCTACTACATCCACCCTTCTCTTCTGAAAAGAACTCGACTCTGTTGAGTTTAGAAAGGGACCAAGGAGGCCATCTAAAACAATTGGTTGAAGGAGGAACAATCCTGTTGCTTTCTTTAGATTAACGTTAGGCGTCCTTACCAGGAAGAAACTTCATCATTCTTTTTCTTTTTCATGCTTGAAAGAGTAGGTATTTGCATATCCACAATGCTGGACCTTCTTATCAAATATTCAAGGTCGCTCAAGAAGAATATGACAAACCTGAGAGGGAGGATGTCACACTACACCATGTCCTTGAATCCCCAATAGATAAGTTGCCAAACACCTATCAATAATCTCAAGGTTAGTGTTGTCACCCAAGCAACTTTGTAGCAGTTTGGATGTGAACTGCAATCGTCCCCAACTTATGAACAGCTTCTTCAGAGATAACATTAGTGCAACTACCACTATCAATCCATAGTGCATCATTGATCATTGCACTTCACACAAGTTTGGAAGATACCGCTGTGGCGCCAATCTTCACGTTCAGGTACTGAACTTGATGTGAGCCAAATTCAGGGTTTGACTGATTGAGATAATGCCTTAGATTTAGGCTCACCCCAAGATCCTCTTCAATAGAATCAGTAGTCCTCTAGGGCTGTAATTGCCTTCAACATAGGTCTTTGCAAAGGATTGGTGGTGGGGTTAGGTTAGGACTAGATTAGGTTTCAACCAGGCTATGGGGCTTTAGGGTTTTATGTTTAAGGGTTGAAAATTGCTGTAATTATGATTTCAGATCTGATGTTGTAATCAGGGTTACAGTTTAAGGGTATTTAGGGCTGAATGGAAGGCTACTAGGGTTCGGCTAGGTTAGGAGTCAGGCTGTTGTTAATTTGTAATTTCAGATTTAATCCTAAAGGTTTAAGGTATCAAAATAGATTTCCTACTTGGAGTGGAACTCTTGAGGAAGTCAACTAGGGTTAGGATTTGGAAGGGGAAGTAGAGTAGGTGTAGTAGATGCTAATCCTAGGTGGTCTTGGACTGTGGGTGAGGGTTCATGTTTAACTACGTTTAGATCTAGAAGTTAAGGACAAATTGCAGGATTTCAGTGCACGAAATTTAAAAGTATTAGGGTCTAAGTCTTTTGATAGAAAAAGAGGGGGTTAGGTGAGATCCTACTAGAGGGAAAAGGGGGGGTAAAGGGGTGGGGTGAAGCTGCGGCCGCTGGGAATGGGGGAGGGTTGCGCTGGCTTAAGAGGTAGGGGAAGGACTGGTTTATACTTACTTGGATCAGGATGAGAGGACTTTAAGCTGCTGTGATGCTTGAGTATAGCTGCTGTCGTAGGCTTGAAGGTGATAAAGGAGATGAAGAATCGCAGGAATCATTCACATAGCCGTGGGATTCCTCTTTGGAACCCACAACTCCACTCTTTCCTTCATATTCTGATTTTATTCAATAACTCAATACTTCTAGTTACATTCTATTGTGGCTTATTTATAGCCTACATGAAGGGAAACATAAAAGAACTCAACTTCCTAAAAGAAAGCATATTAGGACTCTAACTTGTAATTTAAATCAATATTAAACTCCTACTTGTTCAACCAGCTATGATGTACGGTGCAGAATGTTGGGCTGTTAAAAAGAATCATATAGATAAACTCAGTGTAGCAGAAATGAGGATGCCAAGATGGATGAGTGGAAAAACTAGGTAGGATAAGATAAGGAATGATCATATTAAAGTTGGTTTGAGAGTTGGTCCCATAAGTGATAAGCTTCAAGAAAGTCGTTTGAGGTGGCACGGCCACGTTCAACGGAGACCTATAAATGCCCCTGTACGGAGAAGTGATACAATCCAGATTGAAGGGACTAAAAGAGCTAGGGGTAGACCTAAGTTATCCTTAAGAGAAGTGGTGAGAAATGATATGCATAGTTTAGGCCTTATACCTAGCATGACCTCAAACAGAATTGATTGGAAGGCAAGAATCCATGTAGCTGACCCCATTAGTTGGGACAAGGCTTATTGTTGTTGTTGTTGTTGTTATTAAACTCCTACTTGACTCAATACTCCAACTCAAACAAAGTTTTTATCATATCTCACTATAGATAGATCCAATTTGGATTTCAAGAGTAGATGTGGAATCCTAACAAGAAACAGACTGAAACTAGAGGATTCCTTCACAACTTAGGAATCATTCCTAGACAAGGATTCTACAATAAATCACAAAACAATGACTCAAATAAGAAAATAAAAATAGATCTAAGGTCCAAATAACAAGCTGGACCCCATGACACTTTGACCTTGAACTCCATGAAAATTGAAAAAATGACCAAAATATCCCTGGTAGGACTAGGGGCTGTAGGGGTTGGGGTAAGTAACTGTAGGCCCTGTGCTGCTCCTGGAAACAGTTTTCATCAGAACTACTTGAGAAAAATGAGCTTAACAGTAACAAAATAATGCTGCACTAATTGATATTTAGGATATCCTGCAAGCAACAGTTTAACAAGGCAGGATATAGGCACATTAGTCATCTTCAATCTCCAAGTATACATTCGACCACAAGAAATGCTCAACAATGAGTGTTAAGTTAAATTTAGTTTAAAGGTTAGTTCGTTCATAAGTAATAGATGAAATTAAATGCTCAACCAATTACTTAAAAGTCTCAGTGGATGGATCAGACCTCTAATTCCCTGTCCACTTGTGTTCTGTCTTTTACGCTGCTATACAATTGCGAACGTAAAATGAAGGGCTGAATTGAAACCTAAAGATAAATATACATAAGAGATGATCAGGTAACAATAAATTAATAAGGAGCTAGAACATAAACAAAAAGTAGTGATAATAATCAAACAGATAATGAGTCTGTTTAATGGATAATGGATTAATGCAGGTAAGAAGACAATAAGGGTGCATTTGATAACTCTCTGAGAAAACGTTTTTCTTTTTTTCATGCGCTGTGGGAACAAAAAATAACTGAATTGTGTTTGATAAGCTGGTTTGTTTTTCTATGCCCTAAAAACAAACCGGAGGTAAATCTTGCTGAAAAAACAGGTTTAGCAAAACACCTCAGAGTTGGTTTTCTGTTCCAAAAACAAATCTAACCAAAGTGAGCCTGATAAAATCGTGAAACCAAGGGGAGAAGCTTTCTTGTCTCACAGAGACAGAGGTCTTCCTCAACATCGCCTTTGCAACTCCATAGAGGATTCCACCTTCTCCTCCTTCATTGTAGACATCAGCGTGAAGAGAAAGTCTCTTTATTGCTCCAGCCTCTGAAACTCTAGCAGCAAATCCACCATCTCCTCTAACCTCTGTTGCAATCAAGTTTGTTGCAGGTGAAGGAACATGTTTATCAGCAGGCATATGCACAACTGGTCGCTGCTCGTCAGCTTTTTGAATCAATATTAGATTCAAAGATAGTTTCTTGGAAGGCAGGGTACCTGCGGAAGAAGAGGCTGGTTGATGCTCGATGCCTTTTTGATAGAATGCCTGACAGAGAAAAGTACAAAAGTGAAATACATTTCGATTGTTATTCTAGTTTTGTTGATTACTGGCAATGTAGTTGTTTGATGAAATGCCCAATGAAATTAGGGAACCCAAAGCCTTCAGGTAATGCAATGTATTTTGTACGGTTTTGTAACCTTGTTACTGAAGCCAATGCTGCGTCTATTTGATCTTCAAAGAAGGATAGTTCATCCATTGGAGGAGGTACAACCTTAGGTAGAATTCCTTCTCCATTTCCCCGGATAATTTTCTCTTCCTCAGCCTCCACTGTTTCCTCTCCCTGGTCCTCATATTCCTACGCATTTACCTCAGACTCTGCTTCCTCTTCCTCTACCACAGACTTTTCAAATTCTGAATTCTCATCTTCCTCAGTCTCCTCTGTTTCCTCTCCCCGATCCTCATTTTCCTCAGACGTTGTTTCCTCTCTCTTGTGGGTGTTCTCTTCTTCCAGTCTCCTCAACCCCTCTTGCACCCCCTACCTTTAGAAAAAATCCATAAGAAGAAAAATAGTTTAAATGGATGCTGCCAATCTGGTTTCTGTTACAGTAGTATAAATCCTTGGATGGAACCATTACAAACCATTACAATCCTTTAATATGACAGCCTCAGATCCTGTGCAAGAAAGTAACTTTGATGATTACGATGCTCTAGTGTTTGTACCAGCTCTGTTTTCCCACTAAAAGACTTGCAAAATCACAGGTTGTCAGATTCTTTCCTCGGTGAGAAAAAACATAAGAATTCCATGCACAGAATTATTGGCGAAGAGGAAAAAAACCACATTCTAAGGGAAGGGGGTCTTGTGGCAAGTTTCCCTTAATTTGGGTTTTTCTTTTCCTTCTCTGTGTCAGTTTGCAATAGCAGACTAACATAGCATTGACCAAGTTGTTTCATTTCTCTTTTCTGTTTCCTTGTATGAGAAGAAAGAGGACATTGACTGGATTTTGAACATGACCATGTGGACCCCCTCAACCTGTCTGCAGTGGCATGCTCATGGCAATAACTAAAGCTGAGAGGGGAATACCTGACATCTGGTGTGTCAAAATTTTTTAGCTTAGTTTTTGTTTATTTGTGGTGTTAATATAGTCCCAGTGTATGTCAAAGTATCTCTTATACATAGAAGTTTTTGCTCAGATTTTATGTAGGCAAATCCACATGGATGGAGAAATATACATTTAGCTGGTGAAGAAGGCAGAGGATGTGTGTTATTATTATTATTGGGGTTAACATCTATGTAAACCAAAAAGCATTCTATTTTGGATGGAAATGACAAGTACATAATCATCCTCGGTAGTTATTTGGATGATAATGTCATTTTTGTAATTTTTAATACTTGTTAAAAGTGAGATTTCACCAAGAACATATTCTCTGAATGTGTTTATCAAATGTGTTCTTGTTTTGAAAATGTTTAAAAAACATTTTTGGAACGTGTTTATCAAATGCTCAAAATTGTTCTAAAAATATTTTCTAAGCATGAAGCATCGAAAAACATTCTTTACAAAAAACAGTGCTTCTAGCATAGAAACGTTATCAAACACATACTAAATGTTTAGCAACAGATAAGTTAAGCAAGGCTTCTAAGGATGCCTATTCACAACATCACCATTTGGATTTTCTGATGTAACAGCTGCTATCATTTGTTAGGTTAATTATTACTGAAAGTCTGAAACAAGTATCAGAGATTTCAGTGAAATGTCAGCATCAGTGGCTTCATCTTCTATCAACTTAAGAATATACACAATTTTTTGGATGGAAGTATCAATTCAACAACGTTCTTCTTGAATTTGCTTCTTACTCACTGGTAAAACGGATGTAAATTAATTCAATAGAGGAGTACAATACTAACCTTGTCAATGGCTGGAAACTGAGCTCGCATTATTCGTAGAGCTATCAAGGTATCACTAAATGTGAGACTGCTTTCTGCATTATTACAAATATAATGAATGACACAAGTAAATCAGCACAAAGCCAGACTAAAATTTTGAAACACTTAAAAGCAGGCACTTTAATATTCCATGAGGCCTTTTTAAGGTAAATGGTCTCCAAAATGCCTTAGAAACCTATAGTAAAAGTGTTGTAGAGACACACATGCATGATATTGGGAGCAGACTACAACAATAGACAAATCAGTTCCCATGATGTTCCAAGCAATTATAGGATGATAGTATCTCTCTTAATTTTGTCACAACAGAGATGCTTGCAGGCCTACATAAGACAGACTCATGTTCAGTCATCAGTGTATGAGCTACTTCTTAAATAAAAAAAATGAAAAACTCAGTCACCTATACATAATTTTACTAACTGATCAAAGGGATATGTTTGGAAAGTGTTTACAATTAAAATATCATACTCTGCTCCTTCCCGTTGCTTTGCTTCACATGATCCCATATGGGAATATGCCCAAGGATGATATGATGTTTCTATGTCCCAATGATGATATGATATATTTTTGTCCTATGAATGGATTAAAGGACTCGAGGATCCGTAACTTAAAAAAAGTGGGTTGTACAGGTGAAGGTTTCAAAGATGCAACAGGGACCTGTTTGTCGGTTTGTTAGGATGTCTCAGCTACATATATTGTTGCACTTGACACCTATCGTAAAATAAACAGCCCGTTCTCGCCTTGACTTGTTCTTTGGATTCTCAAACCTTCTATTTTCCACCCCACAACTCATTGGGTGACGCTTTTCTTTTCTATGAACACCCCATCACTGCACTAAATGGTGAACTTCCCCCACCAAAAGAGATCAGATGGTCAAGCCAAGCCAAGCCCTTAACCAGCGCTAACATATTGTATTCATCTCTACTTCTGATTAAGCTTGACCTAATCAAGCAACAAGCTGACCAAGTGTTTAAAAAAAAAAAGGGGGACCAAAGTCATACTTTTTCATGCTTGTAGCCAATAGAAGATGTGCAACATCAAAACTCGGCAGGGTTTTAAAACCCTCCCCCTCCCCCCAGCCAAGGGTATTCCCTGTAAATATTCAGAGAGAACGCTTGAACGATGCGAATTATGTATCTTCCAAGTGAAAATTGCTTTGTATTAGACAAACATTTCTGGAAGTACCGAAGTTTTTCTTTAAATAGCTGTGAAATATGAATGATTTCTTTCCTCTTTTTTCTGCAAACCTTACAAGGAAGTGTCAGATCATTAGGCATGATTCTGAAACTTTTTCATATTTCCTTAGGAAATTTGGTGGCTTGTATTTTCTTCACTTCCAATATCCCCTTGCCAACTAACTGCAAAGAGCCGTTGTTTTCAAGTGCTTTGAAGTCTGGATATTATTCACCTTTAGAATTTTTTCAAAAGAATATGCACCTCATCCACATGAACTGTCTAGGCATCTCGTCACTATGGACCAAACCAATACAACCTTCAACTAATTAAAAATCAAAGATAGCGTATGTTGGCTAAATAGTTGTTCTAGTTAACACGATACATGCATTACATCTCTACAGTAAGGTTGTCGAAGATATTCCTGAAACCCCAGTTTTCCATTTTCGAGTGTAAATTGTGAACCTATGTGGAATCGGAGCGGACTCAATTTCTATCTTCAACCAAAACCAACTAATACGATAACTTATTTCTTGCCGAAATAAAGTAAGAATTCGAACACATAATGATAAATTTCTCAAAATCAGCCGGAGAAAAAAACACTAGATCAAAATAGGAAAGCGTCTTCACCTAGTGATGAGAATTCATTTGTTTCTCCGCCATCAATTTCGCTCTCTTCTTCTCTTCGGCGTTTCTTCCCGCCGGATTTTGAATTCGTCTCCATGTTAGCGACCTTTCAATACGATTCTCTTCCGAACGGTTTCCTGGATATTCGAGCTTCCCCTTTTACTGAGATGCACCGACCAACTCAATCTGTCAAAAGGAGGCGCGATTTGGCATTTGGCTAGGGAGGCATTTTATCGTTCGTCGAAAATAGAATAACGGTTATTTTTTTTTTTTATTATGGGTAAATATCACTTACCTCCCCTCTTAGTTGAATAACGGCTTACATTTTTTATTGATTATCATTTTCCTCCCCTCTTACCAGCAAATATATCAGAACACCTCCCCTCTCGGAAAATTCTAGGTTAAATTTAACTTTTGCCCTTAAATATTTCTCTAAAATCCCAAACTACCCTTGACTTAAAATATGTTTTTATTTTAAACCATAAATTGCCGTAATCACCCCTAAAAGTTAAAATACTAAATTACCTCAATTAAAATAATTATGAAAAATCAAAACTAAAATCCAAATTATCTTTAGTTATTAAAAGCCCAACATGCCCTTTTTTTTAAAAAAATTATCAAACAATTAAAAAAGCCCAAAATAGTAGTACGTGTTTAATTTTATAAAGATACCCTTTCTTTTTTAATTGCATTTTTAATTTACTTGAGAGTAGTACGTGTTTTTTAATTGTTTGATAAAAATAAAATAAAAAAAGGGCATGTTGGGCTTTTAATAATTAAAGATAATTTAGGTTTTATTTTGATTTTTAATAATTATTTTAATTGAGGGTAATTTAGTATTAACTTTAAGGGTGATTATGGTAATTTAGGGTTTAAAATAAAAAATATTTTAGTCAAGGGTAGTTTAGGATTTTAGAAAAATATTTAACGGCAAAAGTTAAATTTAATCGATAAAGTTAACAAAGGGGAGGTGTTTGATATACTTGTTAGGTAAGCCAGAAAGAGATATTATCCAACTAAAGTTAGTGCTATTTGTCAAAGCTAAGGGGGGTAAATATTTCACTATTATTATGCCATTCTTCCTTTCCTAGATTTGAAATCCCATTTCGGGAAATCGGAATCGGATCGTTCTTTTGCTCTCAAAGAACCTATTTGGTTACATGAATTCATAGATTTCAAATTTCTTGATTCATGAATGCGAAATCTTTACTTGTTTTGTTGTGAAAATTCATGAATTCGTGAAATTTAGAGATTCATATTTTTTAAAACGTTAAATCGGATTTATGGGTATTTTTTTTTTCCCCAACAAATATGGGGTTCACCTTTACTATAAAAACGCTAAATATTTGCACATTCACAAAATCACATGAACTTTAGTAGATTTAATGCTAACCAAATAGTTAATTTTTTGAACCATGAATCTGTAGATTTAAAATTCCATTTTATTTCAAATTTTCGAGACCCTAAATTATTTGATTTATTAAATAGATTCATTATAAGAAAAAATAGGTTAAGGCACCCTGTCCGCTGAAAACGAATGTTAAGTGTTAATATAAGCAAGTTAAACTTTAAAAATATATATAAGAATACCTACCGGATAATAGTATTTAAGTACAATATGAAACTAACAAACATGAGCATTGTAAAGTTTATATTCTTTATAGAATTTCACTCATTATAAAATATCACCTCATTTACACTACCATCTATATTTAAAGATAACAAGAGTTATCCCCATAATATAGTTGATTGGGGATTTTAATTTTACCAGAAATAGACTTCACACTGAATACTGAACTACGTTAAAATTATGTTTCGTTGTCCTATTGTTCACAACCACTCTTTTTTTTTTTTTCATTATTGCATCTCTTGTTTTCAATTATTGCATGAGTTTTTTTTTTTCTTTCTTTCTTTCTTTTCTATCTCTTGTTTTCAATTGTTGCATGAAATTTATTTTTCTTCTCCTCCTTTGTCATCTCTTCTTAATTATATAGGGATAATACGGGAAATCAATAACTAGGGGGGTCAATAAATAAGGGATCTGTTTGATAAAATAGAATGACTCACAACGTATATGTAATTTGCTCATTGTTGATAAACCAATCACCGGTCTGACGGTCGACCCGGTATCCAGATTATTGAGAGCGAAAATTCGCATGTGATTTTCAGAGATTTCGTTTGTTCCTCGAAACCCTAAAATAAACTCATCTGCATTCGCAGGTATCTTCAATTCGTGGATTTGATTATTTCGAGTTTTAAGAAATTATTGGTCATGGCGAATGAATCTTCTACTTCGAATGGTGTTCCTATTCCTGGAGCAAACGCTTCTTCATCACAATTCACGTACTCGAATGGCTCTTATTTTCCTCTACCGTTCCATCTTCAAC
This sequence comes from Hakea prostrata, assembly GCF_041222555.1. Lineage (NCBI taxonomy): Eukaryota > Viridiplantae > Streptophyta > Magnoliopsida > Proteales > Proteaceae > Hakea > Hakea prostrata. The sequence goes on along the minus strand of NC_142609.1, from coordinate 43,043,631 downwards.
AATCAGAACACATGGCCGCTCAGCAGTACCCGAAGCCATACATGCATCAACCTCCGACAGTGCAAATCCCTACTCCAGCAGTGAAAGTGCCCCCTCCGGCTATGTCATCTGTGTACCCGGCTCCTGCATCCGTCTCTGGTGTGTATTCGCTCCCGCAGTATCAGCAGGTTAGTGCGTGGTTTGAATTTATAAGAAACTCAAGTTTTCTTTGATCCTTTCTTATTCTGATGTTATATATAAGTTACCACATTGTGTTTGGTTTGCTTTTTTGCGTTTTATCTTCAATCTTTGATAGATAGTTGTTTATTTAACCGTCGGAACACTCATTTTCTTGGGCTAATTAAATCTATGAGTTGAAGTGAATTCTATTTCGTTTTGTTACTTTACTAAACTAATGAATTTTGAAGTCATGAAAGATGAGCTTTATTTTTTTGGGTCCTGAGCCAATGACGGGTAATACTAGCTGCAAAGTCATTCTTGGCCATATTTTTGGCGTTGATCAGAGCTTATTGTTCAAAGACTCAGGTTAGGGCATTCTTGCCTTTGTTTGATTGGTCGTTTGGGTGGGGGCAGGAACGGCCCCAATGACCTAAAATTCATTGCAACTGTGATTTTTTTTCTTTTCTTCCTCAGTACAGAGTTGTCCAAATTTTTTACTGAAACAGTGCTGTTTCCTAAAATTTTCCTGTTGTTTCGTCTCGGCCTTAAAATTACTGAGATACTTGAACTTTTGGTGACAAGTTGTTGAACCCCTGTGCTCAGAAAAGGTCATTGTTTAATGTAAAAAAGATGTTGTTGCTAAATGTAAAAGTTGTCTTCAAGATTTGTTACGGAGTTGTTTGGGAGGGTGATAAGGGATTTTGTGGTTCTCTTGCATCTGATTTTTGGAATAATTGATGTTCCATCGAGGAAATTCCATTCCGTCAAGGGTCTTATCTCATTCAGAGCTGTCTGTGTAATTTCTTACAAGTATGTGGGGGTACTGTTATGTTTTTATCTGTTGCATTTTTATTTATTTATATATTCTGGTTCATAGTTTATTGCCTACACCTTGAATTTGTATTGGCAAAGTTGCGACAAAATGTCTATTGATGTTTTTACTGTTATAATCAAAACAGGCACAACAGTTATTTCAGAGAGATGCACAGACAATTACCCCAGAAGCACTCGAAAGTGTAAAAGCTGCACTGGCAAACAGTGAAATTGAACACAAGTCAGAGACCAAGAAGAAAGCAGTACCTCGTAAAGCTGCTGGGCAGAGCTGGGAGGATCCAACCCTTGCAGATTGGCCAGAGAGTATGATCGTTATTCCACTTATTATGTACTTTGTTCATGTGCCTAATGCAACTAGAATTGAAACCAGCTAGAATCTTAGTAGTTCCCTTTTGCTCATTTGTGTTCATTTGGACTGTTGATAGGCTTATCCAAGCAGTCCGAGACTCCAAGTTATAGTACTCTTTCCCACGATTCATATTTATCCAATGGGATGAAAGAACACGGGATGCATAGCTGCTTGATTGCTACCACCATAAAGACTCCTGAGAACCTTTTACCAGTCAAAAATAGCACTTTTCATTGTAAAGATGGATCTTATCAAAGTTTTGAAATTTTTTCAAGAAATTTGATGCAAACCTGAGGTTCCAAAACCTGACTCTTATGGGCCCACTTGAATTGAAGGAAATTCATAGCAGTTGAATGGCAGTGGTAATCTTGTACAGAAATTTCTAAGGGATTGTGATGTAAACCCAGGTTTAGGGTTAATCTTCAGGATCTTCTATTTTGGAACCAACACACAATTAGGGTTTATAGGGTATTTCGGCTAAGGCAGAATAGGGGTTTATGCTTGCTGGATTGTTATTTCAGACCTGAATTTATGTGAGAATTAGAATACAGACTTGAAGATCAGATCCTAGACCAAGTAGGGCTTAGGTTTAGGGTTTCGATTAGGCTAGGGTTGGCTAATATCTTGCTGTTCTGCTGCCCAGATTGGTCCTTAGTGGATGTCCTTTCAGTTTGGATAAATTCCCAATTAATTGGACTTTAACAAAATCTAAATTCTGAAAATTTGAATTTTCTGCAAATCTCAAGGTAGAAGATGACTTGCAGAATTTTCAAACTCTCCAAAATACTTCAGATTTGTAGAAACTAAAAGTAGGACTCTGCTCCCAAGCTTCCTGTGATTCTAATAAGGGGAAACGGGGGTGTGAATGGGGCTGGGATTGAAGATCTCCCAGAAGGAATAGGACCGGCTCCAGCTGGAAGAAGAATATGATGGGGAGGAGCAAAAAGATCTAGGGGAGGTTTGGAAAAGGGCTGAAACTAAAGGGAAGGGGTGGGGAATGACTTGTGATGGGATTAGGGGCAACTCTAGGTCTTAACAAGAAGGGAAGGGGACTGGGATGAGGGATTCCCAGTAGGGGTGGGAGCTGAAAATGTGGGAAGAAGTAGGAGATGGGGAGTGGCTTCTAGGGTTTCGGAAAGGGGCTGGAATGATGGGGAAAGGGGCTGTAGTTACTTGTAGTTGGCTGCTGTTACAGAAGTTGCAAAAGAGAATTTGAATGTTGGTGAGCTTGCTGGAATTCTACAGATGAGCTTGAAAAAGATGATGAAGGAGACTCAAACTTGAAATGGAAGCACTTTATTCCAGCCGCAAGGTTCCAAGGGGAATCCCACGACTTTCCCAAAGCCAAATTCTCAAACTCAAATCAATTCATTAATCCAGACTGAAAAATTACATCAATAACCAAGCTATTTATAGCCTCCATTGAGCAAGACCTTCCTAGACCAACTCTCCTCATTAGGTTGCACTTATCAATAGGAACCTAACTAAATAGAAGTCCTGTTAAGAAGAAGGATCTCTCGTCGTAGGTGAGGATAGGGCTCCCTAAGTGTAGGAACCTTATCTTAAACGTCGTTCTATTTAGGTTTTTGATAGTTCAACTAATGAGGTAAGTGGAATCCTCCAAGCTAGGGTTCAAGCCATCGAATTCCTCCTTCCTCCGTCTCGAGTCTAGGAGGGCCAGCCGTTGAGGAGAGGGTCTTTCTCCAATGGAGGCTCCATCGGGTCGTTGGTGCTGCTACTAAGCGTGCTTGTCTCCGCCGTTGGAAGCTTCTAGAATCCAGAATCTCAGGCAAGCCAGGGTTCTAAGAAGAGGTTCTAAGAAGAAGAAGAATTAGAAGCCGACAACTGATTACTAGGGTTTCGTTCGGTGTTTCTAGAGGTGGAGAGATGTTGGCAATCCTCCTCCGCGTGTCTCTCCGCCTCCTTCTCGTCTCTCTTCCTCTCTTTCTTCTCTCACTCTTCCTCTCTTTCTCTTCTCTCTGGCATTTCCGGAGGAGGAGAGACGCTGTCAGTACTCCCCCGTGTGTCTCTCCGCCTCCTTCTCCTCTCTCTTCTCTCTCTCTTCTCCTCCCTCACCTCCTCTCCACATCTCCTCTTTGTCTCTGTAATCTTTGGTCGAGCTCCCTAATTTGAGCACCGATCTCCTCCCTTTTGCCTGTTTTGTAGAGGTTAGGTCGAGCATGATCTCAAATTTGAGATCAGCTCTCTTCCCTCTAATTCTTCTCTTCCCTTTGCTTCTCCTCCTCTCTCTATTCTCTCTAGAGGTTTGATGAACATGTTCTTCCCTTTGATTCTCCTCTTCTCTTTGTTTCTTCTCCTTATGTTTCTTTGGTGGAGTGATCGAGCAAGATCTTAGTTTTGAGATCTGAACTCCCTCTCCACTTCTCCTCTTCTCTATTCTTCTCTTCCTCTCGCGGCCTCTGTTCTTTGTCCAAATATTTGAGAGTGATTCGGTCCATTTTAGGGTTCATCTGTGTGTGTTTGTTGAGGGTTCCAGTCTCGATGGCTCCTTTGGCATCATGGGAAGTCTTGAGGGGTATCGTTGTTCTCTCCAAATTGGGTTCAAACTCAAATACGAACTTATATCCACTCTCTATTTCTCCTCCTATCTCCCTTTTTTTGTTTTTGAGCTCGACTTCACATCGTTGAGGATTCTTTCCTCTTTGGCCTCTCTAGTGTTGGGGGGCAAGCTTGAGAGCCACAGTTGTTGATCTCTCCATATCAGGTTCAACCTTAGATTCAGATTCTTCTTCTCCCTTTGTTTCTCCCTCTCTTCCCTTCCTATTTCTAGGGTTTGCTTCAATTTGTCGAGGGTTCTAGCCTTTGACGGCTTCTCTGGCTTTGGGGGAAAGCCATGAGGGCTACCATTTTTTAACTCTCCAATTAGTTTGGAGTCTAACTAGTTCTCTTCGTTCTTTATCTCAGTCTTATGATGCTACATTCCCTTGGGTCCGTGGTGCTGCTGCATAGTCCATGTGCTTTGTTAGTAGGAAGGCTTCCCATAGCTCCGATCAATCAGGAGATTGCGTCGGTTTAGCTGGGGGCCCTTTGGTCCACTTCCATGGTTGTTTTCTAGTCTAATTGTATGGCTATGGGCCACTTGTGCTATGTAACTAGTTTGCTATTATTGTTGCCCTTAAACAGTTGCTTGGCTCAATGTCTCTTAATTTGCTTCTTAGTTTGGCTTTGGGCCACTATGCTTGTGTAACTAGTTTGCTTTAATTGTTGCTTTTAGGTAGTTGCTAGGCTCAATGCCTCTTAGGTTGCTTGTTAGTTGAGGCCTCTTTCTCGCTTTGTCTGGGCTTGTCTCTTGTGCTCTTATATTTTCTTTTATTCTCTTGGTAATGAATTATTTAATCAACCCCCCCCCCCCCCGGCCCAACCCAAAAAAAAAAAGAACCTCCAACTAACAATCAAAGACCTACATTAACTCAAGAATTAGGACTCCAAAACAGGAAATATAAACAGAATTATTTTCTTAAATTAAACTGGACTTGGTCAACCAAATATGACTCGATCCAATAGGAAAATGACCATTCTACCCCTAGATAGAATTTGGCTCCCTTTGGTTTAGGCCCTGTTTCGGATGGGCTTGGGCTCCTTCTAGGCTCTTTTGGGGCTGGATACATCAGATTGTTAGTTAAGTAAAGTAGGAAGCAAAGAGGCTTACTATAGGGACAAACATGGAAGCAAATATAAGGTAGGGAACAAAAGAGATAGTGGAAGGAGCAAAGAGTAAAGATAAGACAAACAAGAAGAGAGAGGAGATAATTATGGGAACATAAATGTCCTTGTACGGAGAAGTGATATAATCCAGATTGAGGGAACTACAAGAGCTAGGGGTAGACCTAAGATAACCTTAAGAGAAGTGGTGAGAAAGGATATGCATAGCTTAGGCCTTGTATCTAGCATGGCCTCAAACAAAACTGATTGGAAGGCAAGAATCCATGTAGCTGACCCGATTCAGTTGGGACAGGGCTTATTGTTGTTGTTGTATAAAGATAAAGGTTATTAATTGAAACCTAAAAGGAAAGAACTTCCTAGAAATGGGACGAGAAGGATATGGTGCCTTCTTTGAACCAGGAGGGTCGGAAGGACATAGTATCTTCTTTGAACAAGGAACCATTAAGTTCAGCGGAAAACCGGCATGCTTCGGTGAATGGATCTCCTATCACAACCCTGTATTCTGCCTGAAATTTAGAATGCTGAACGGGAACACCCTGATCCCTGCAATGTTGACTCCAGATTTTAACTATAAATCTGAAGTGATGATTCTGAAATCAGTCTTGGCTGTAGAAAGATAATAAGTCTCAATGTCAGTTTGGGTCTCAGGTGCCACAGGTCACAACAGGACACGTTTTAGGTCATCAGGTTCTAACAGTTAGGTAATCAACCTTGGGTGTAGAATTATAATAAGTCTTGATATCAGTTGAGGTCTTGGTTCTCACAAGTTACAACAGGACAGCTTTCAAGTGACGAGGTTCTAACAGTTAGGTCACTGAAGGTTGGGTTAGCTTGACTCTAAATTTGAGATTGAAAAGAAATAGATTGTTTTCTAGCAAAGGTGCCCTAGTAGTGTTAGAAGCAGAATACTCATATAGATTACTTCATGCCAATTTAACATTGCTAATTGCCAGTTGCAACGATGTATTTGAAGAGATAAAAATAAACTCTTTACTTGGATTCATAACTGAAATAAAATTTTAAATAGAACTCCAAATAGATGTTGAAAGCAACTATATGTCGTCTCTAAATCTAACCCCTATTTTAGACTTGCATCATAGAAAGGACAATTAGATCACAAAAATAAACTAATTTCTGAATCAACCTAGTTACAGAGAAACCCAAATAATAAAATTTGATTACCTGATATATATATATATATATATGCTGCTAAATTGAAAAATCCAGTTGTGTCTGATTCATATTTGAAAGGTCCTTCATTGGGTTTGGACTTTGGACCAGTCCAACGGATTGCTCCTGCATCGTGTTTGGAGATTGAAACCTTGCACAATAACCTTCTGAATGAGACAATTGCTGTGGATGTGCCTCAATCTTCAAAGCAGATGGACTCTTCTTTTTGGATAGAATCATCTGAAATTGACTTACTCATAAACAATATTTCCTTCAGTCTGGCATAACCATCCAAGTATGTTGTTCCTACTGTATAATATAAACTAAGAATAATTAACTAAGACCCAAACATCCTCACTTCCATTGATGGGAAGAACTGTCAACAATAGACTCACTAAAAATGTTCTTTTAATGCTATTCAGCTGTTTGGTGAAGGAGTTATTTGCATCTGAATTTTGGACAGATCTTCTAAGTTCTACCTTTCTTTTTTTTGTTTTATAAGTACCTTTTTGCTATTTCAATCATTAAGATTCCAGTTAACTTCAGTATGCATGTCCTAAATTCTTAGTTTGTGATTAGTCTCTTTTCATTTGATTCATTGATATATAAGTTTCACTGATGCACAAGGCATTTTGCAGATGATTTTCGCTTGTTTTGTGGGGATCTTGGTAATGAAGTGAATGATGAGGTCCTTTCAAAAGCATTTTCAAGATTTCCTTCCTTTAACATGGCAAAGGTGAACCTCTGTTAAGCTTTGACTCCCACAATTTTTATGTCTTTTGCATTGTTTTTTTGTTTAGAGCATGCAAGCTTGTGGCATATCCTTTCATATGCTGGTTTTAAGCTCACTGAGCTCACGTTTTTCTGTACCTTAGTCCACACATTTGTTTGATATCTGACTGTGTATAGTCTGCGAGGTGTGATTCGTGTGAAACATGAAGGTATGTTGGAGAAACAAAGACTTGTTCCAGTCTAACATCATGTAAGTACTTCAGTGGCTGATTTGCATGGTCATGAAATTGGGTGTCCTTAGTTGTTAGGCAGGTCCAGTAGTGCAATTGATAATTCCTTGGTGAACATGTAGAACTAGATTGGAAATTAGGGAAGTAGCCTGAAAACTGGATACCAATAGGTGAAGTAGTTATTGTCCTTAACCACCAGTTGGCTTCTGGCATGCTATTATTGTGGCTGAGTATTGTGTTTGGGATTCCTGTTATTTGTTAACTTTTGGCACTATAATAATTTCTGGATGTCTCACTAATTTCATTTATTGCATCTGATGTGCTAGTTAAGATGAGGTTATCCAATAATGGTAAACTATTAATGCTTGATTAGTTGGCACATTTTGAGTCTTTGACCCTGATTTCAACTAGCCAGAAACCAAGATATGCTGTTTAAAAGCGCCCTGAGTAAGAATATTTCATTATGCATACGATCATCTTATGACATTTTTTGTTTTCAGGGCAATGTTTTGCCATATTAAGATTTATGAAATTTTCAGATTTGAGAAAATCCCCAGCATTTAAAAGTTGAGAATTGTAGCCATTGCCATGATCCAGGTTTTTTGTTCCTGAATTGGCTGGTTGATTTTTCAAAATTTTTTCAATGCCATATTTTAACCATTTTTATTGGAATCAAACGGTGGTATATGCTTATTTATAAACAGTAGGTTGAGTGATTAAAGTAACAAATGTATAACATTTGGTTAATTGATATTTGGCATAAAAAGTGTCTCAGTTTTGATCCAGGTTTCCTCCAGTAATATGTGTAGGGGTTTTAGGTTGAAATTTGCAAAACGTGGACTCTTTTGGTCAAAACTAGTCAAGTTGAGTCAAAACAGGGGATATTTTAAATTGCAGGTTACCGCATATGAGATTTAGTTCCAAGTGTATAATACAGAATTGATTACATATATATAGTGTTACTAACTTCTAACTGTAAATATTATGTGATTCCACGTCTCCAAGATGAAATCTGCAAATGGCCTATGGAGTAACTTTTGTGATCAGTCCATATAGGACAGCATAGAATTCCAAATTCCAACCCTATATTGCAGTTTGATCATAGTTTCCATGGCAACTAGACAAACCTAACTTGTCTTGTAGTATATGATTAAATGCAATATAGCAATGGTTGAGTAGTTATGCTTACATGCAACATAGAAGCCATATCAATGCATTATAGTTTTTATGTATTTGTTTGATCAGTTTAGTAACTTTCAAATGCTTCCATGATTTAGAGTTCCTAGTTTAGTTCAAGTGTCCAAGTTGTATTTCAGGTGGGAGTCCTATCCTATATACAAAAGATTCTCGATTATATTTCAAGGAGGAATCCCATTGTAAGACTGATTAGCCAAGAAATCAATACGATGAACAAGATTACTTACTAATTGTTTATCAACTTTGCTGCTCTTCTATGAGATTTGTCTGATCTAAGATTAGAATCGTACCTTGGTGTGTAATATTCAAGAGGCCTGGTGTCCTACGTTAGTAATACTTATGGTTGCTTTACTAGGTTCTTGGTGGTTCAAGTCCAGATCCAGGTGTGGCTGTGGATTCTGCCTTCATTTATCATCAAATCTGAATCTGAATCCAAACTTTGTAAACAAGGTCATCTAGCAAGGAAGGAAACCAGTATCCCCCCATCCTCACCTTTCCCCCTTATTTGTTGGTTTTCAACCTTAATTCCCCCCGGTCAAAACACTTTCCCTCCATAATCAAGATACCTGAGATCTCCTGAACCAGCCATCCAAAGTTGGCCTAGTTTCGAATACAATCTCACCCCAACCCTACCTTCAATCCAAACTCCATCACGTTCTAACCCTCCTAACCCCAGAAACCTTCAACTTGAATTTCCTGAAGCCCTAAAAACCAAGAAGCCTAATATCTTCTAATCTACCCATCAAACTCAACCAAACTTGAAGGGCAACTCTCTACCATCAACATACCCTCAACCCATGTTTCACCCAGGTTTGACTTCTAGAATCCCCTATTCCCAATTTCAGGATTTCACCCCAGGTTATGGCATCTCGAGAAACTCCATAAACCTTCTATATTGATTGTTTTGTAACCTCTTCTCAACCCATTAGGACTCTTCGCTTACCACTACATCGTCCTGTCAAATATTATTATTGTTTCAACATAAAACCTAACACCCCATTTGAGATCACCCCATAGAGGCATCCACTTACACCCTAATTGTCCACTGAGCTGGTTCTGTTACAAGATCATGGTGTATTTGGCCCTCATATGATTGAGGATACATCACCTGCTGGCTTTTGTGGTTTACTGTTCCAGTATGTGATATGAATAATTAGGAAGCTGAAGTTGTTTAATAATTCTTAATGCCTTCATCTTTAGGAGTAAAGCGCTTCTTAGTGACTGTTTTTTAATCAGCTATCTGTTTTTTGGGTAAGTGAGCAGTGTGGTTTTAGAACACAGAAAATATACAAGAGAATGCATCCCCGTACAGCCTACTGCCAGACAGGGCAAGACTTAGGGTAGGAGGAGACCCTGACCAGCAGGGACAAGCTTCTTGCACACAACAGGAACAAATCTGAGTCTAGTTTTGAGTCTTCTTTTTTTTTTTTTCTTTTTACATTAAAGAAAGGTTTCAGTTAGTTGTATTGCATGTTCTGGGAGCATAACCTCTTCAGGCCAAGATTTTTCATAGTTGCTCTCTGTGGTTTGTTCGAGTTTTTGTTTTGTTTGGGTTGTCTCAAACCATGCCACCCCTTATATTTCTTTGACTCTTAGTTTCTAATAAAAAAATTGGCTATTCTTAACTATGCAAACTGCACTGTTATTGGATTTCTTTTCTTTTTCCATCTTCATCGGAGTGTCAGGTGACTTGTGCTCTGTCATGCATTTCTTTGGTTTCCATTTCTTTCATATAATAGTATGTCCATGGTGCATTGAGTTTTTCCTTGGACGTGGACTTCTGTTTTCTTGAATATATCTCAGCTTTTATGAGTTTCATTCTCTTATTTATCCAAGGAACTAAATGAAGTTCTGCATCTGCATGTAATTTTGCAAACCACAGGTTATTAGAGATAAGCGTACTGGCAAAACCAGAGGTTATGGATTTGTTAGCTTTTCCAACCCTTTAGACCTTGCAGGAGCAATGAAGGAAATGAATGGTGAGTGAATATTCCCTTGGCTTTCAATTTTCTTTGTTTTTGTATGCTTTAAATGCACAAGCTGCATTTCTCTTAGTGATCTGAGACTTCTATATAAATATATAGGAAAGGGTTGTCTGAGCAAGTAGTAGAGGATAGAATCAAGGTTGTCAAGGCGGTAAGGCAACCAAAGCAATTGGGGCTCTGTTTGAGCGATTAGGCGACAAAGCAGTGCCTAAGCAGCAATAAGGCGACCAAAGCGGTTGGGTAAAAAATGTCAAGTACAACTACTTTCTATAATAAGCTAAACAAACATTCAATAGTCCCATTCATCCAAAAAAGAAAGCATTCAGGAATGATAATTATCCAAAAAAAGAACACAAACATAAGGTCATCTCATCAAGCATCATAACAATGACTATGTACTAATAGGGCCAACATGATAAATTAATAGATCTCACTATTCCGATCTCCAAGTCATTGTCTATTTAATGATTCGTTGATTCTCAATGTAAGTATGACTCATGCTTCACATTCTACTGCCGACGGGCACAAGGGTCCGGCTCCGGCGAGGGTGTGGGGGTAGCGCCCCCGAAGCTTGTAGAGGTCCTGTGTCACTTTGAGCCTTGGAGTTCCTTTGCAATATGGGCCTTGATTTCAAAATGACTAAGCTATTAAATTTATATATTGCTTTGTAGAAGAAATTTTGATTTAAAAAAGAAAAAGAAAAAAATATATGTACAAAATGTAAAAAAAGTGGTTGCTTTCGTTTAGGTGGCAATAAAGCACACAAGGTGACAAAGCGGTAGCACTTAGGCAAAAAAATGGGGAAAAACAGCATGTCAATTAAGCGGTTCAAAACAAAGCGGTTGAAAAACCGCCTTGCCGCCTAGGTGGATGCTTTGACAACATTGGATAGAACAACAATGAGGTGCGAGTAATAGTCCAAATTTAGGTAAAAAACACTGAAATTTCGACCAAATTTTGGGTTGAAACCACCAAAATTTCGAGCAAAATTCCAGTTCTCTGCCTTGCCAGGACAAACCAGGGGGTGAAAAGAGAGAAACAGTGTCATAGAGAGGGTGCTGGCATACCCTCCAGTGGTGGCGTATACACATGCATGCTGGCAAACCTACAGAAAGCAGAATAAGTAAACCTGAATGCTGAATCTGAGGATATGGCGGAAGTTGTAGTAAATAGAGCTTGTGAAACCCAATGGAGGTGAAACTGATACATCATAGAAGTCCTATGCCGGTATATGGTAAAAATTCCATAGATAATCAATGGTTGGATAGGAAGAAACATACAAGGTCAGAAAATAGAACTATGAAAAGCAAAGAGTTATTAGGGAAGGCAAAACCCTGTATAACTCGTGACCTAACAATCCTTTGATCACCATGCTTTGGTCATTGGTAGTAATGGAGAGGGGAATAACATGGCTTAATAGCAGCCAAGTTGGATTACCCCAACCCAAAAAAAAAAGCCTTCTATTGAAACAAAATAAAAATATCTGCCAAGATGGTATTATTAGAAATCGCTGGCTGAACTTCAGGTTCTGTTGTTAAAACAACATGCTATAGGCATGAAAAAAAATGTTAGTAACTGATTGTTAGTAGTAAGAAAGATAATCAGTCACCAGACAAATACTGACACCAGTTGGTAAGAGACTACAGCAGTGCAGAACCGCTGGAATACCTGCCCGACAGTGATGAATGAAAGAGCAGAAGGTGGGGAGAAATTGATATGACAAAAGACTTCACTACCTTGTGTTTCCACTTGCTTCACACAGAGCTGGTTTGTTAGAGACTTGGAACATCTTTTTTGGATGAATAAACTACCTTGTGTTTCCACTTGCTTCACACAGAGCTGGTTTGTTAGAGACTTGGAACATCTTTTTTGGATGAATAAACTATCATTACCAAAAACCTCAGAGGGCAAAGAAAGAATTTACAAGGGGAAAAAGAGGGGGAAGGGAACCAGCCTTTATCAAGAAGGCTGGTAAGGGGACTTGAGACATTGAGACCCTAGGTAACAACAATGAGCCTGTTCCTTGGGGTGTCCAACATAGGGAGTTGGGGAAGCTAATGGAGCTTAGAAGAGACATCAAATTAGATGGTTCCAAATCATGTCCAAGGATCTGGAGTTGGAAGTCCATCTACTAAGGTTATCCTCTCACCATAAGTGGTGAACAGCAACAGTAAAGACCATCTTGCCGACGATGTCGCAAATGGAAGAGTCGGGGTGATGCAGAGTGATAAGAACCGACGAATACAACACAAAAGTTCATATCAATACAAGTAAAATAAAAAGATAATCTGGTTTGGTTAGTGCCAGTCACCCCCAAAACATACTCTGCTCCTCGACCACAAACACACTCATAAACATTCCTTCAACTTTCCTCACGCCATCCCTGCTATATATAACTCACCAACCAACAGTAATCATCTCTTTCTCCTCCACGTGGCGTGATCCCAGCCCTAACAAACCCTATCTCATACGTTTTCTGACTCCCTTAAATGAAATAAAAGACTAGATCGCAAAAATTTCCTTAACAAAGAACTAAATTTCTAGACACTCTTGGGCCAAATTCATGTTGGGCCCAGCTCTCCTGCGTTTAGATTTTCCAGATTGGGTCATGCCTGTTTTGCCATGATAATGTTACTTTATTAGTTAGTAGCTTTTTAATTTGCATTAAGAAGCACCCTTATCCTTCTCATTGTTGAGGTTGGGAACTTATTTGCAGGTAAATATGTTGGAAACCGTCCAATTAAACTACGTAAGAGCTCCTGGAAGGATAGGACTGATCAGGAAGCTATGGAGAGGCAGAAGGTAGTTGCTGTGGCTGATTTTATTTTAGTTTTCAGTTTATTAACTGGCCTTTTCTACCATAACTGAATGGCTTCCCATCCTTCTGTACTCTTTTGGCAGCATCATACTTTTAAGAAGCCAAAGTTATCAAAGAAGAGCGTATTGCACAAGTGAATGATGACCATGTACGTGCACTGGATGAGAGTTTGACCAGGTGAGCAACTTCACTAAAACCTTGATGCTTGTGATTTATTGAGGTCTTACATTCTGCTTTTCCCCTATAATCATAAAAAAGGACTGGTGGGTTAGCTTTTTTAAACCAACTGATCAACTAGTTAACATTGACTTTAATAGTGGGAACCCCTTCTATTTGTGCAAGCTTGGGGCAAAACTAGTCAAGAGAGACCTTCACCTGATCTGTAAAGTGGAATATGCAAGCCAACTCAGACTGTTCACAGCTAATTGTGGGTCAACTTGGCTCAAGCCCTGTTTATCACTGGACATCTTAAATCTTGGAGTATCTCACCCCATTTTAGGAGTTTGGATCATTGTGCTCCTCTCAGATTCCTCTCCACATGTTTAGGAGGACCACCTTTGAGCATTGATAAAGTGGACCATATGTGGGCCCCCTCTTAAAACATGGTCCTCCCCCATTTTAGAGCCAATAAAAAATATTGTATTCAAGGAATCAAGATTATATTCATTGCCTGTGATGTTTCCATTTCAGGATGAAAGAAGATGTGTTTGCTGCTTTATGCTCTTTCGGTCTCTGACATATGGGAAACTGGTTCTTCGTAGTTGCTATGGTCAGATTTGGCAAATATACTGAAGCACGGCTCTTTTCACTCCTGTATCCAGTAACATGTAATGTGTACTATTAGACAGCAGCTTTGTTTGTCTGTTTTGATTTCTTGATGTAAAATATCATCCTCAATTCAGATTCTCTTGTACTTAAATCCATGTGATGATGACAATCTTCCCAAATTAATGCTTGGCTGAATTTTTTTTTTTTTGAAAATATTATAGATTGCACAGTTTAGTGGGGTTTAAAGTTTTAGTGCTTTAACTTACAGATTGCACACTTTTAATATTTTATTCAAAATTCTGTTAACTCATTTTGTGAAATGTCTATATTACCTTTATTAAAGTCAAATAATATAAATATTTGTATTTCTACTTTTAACGGTTGATTTTTGATTTTTTTTTTTTTTTTTTTTGTGGGTTTGTTATTCTGGATCTATCTATTTAGGTAGAGGTATGTGTTTTTTTTTGTCATATTTTTCTCATTATGCAGTAGTAGCAGTGCATGTGTAGTTACACATACTAGGGCTCTTACTTTTGATTTATTTTATTAACACTCATAGGTGGATCTTACCCTATAAATTGTGGAATATTTCAATTAAGTGGAAATGTTACATTCGATAATGCCCCCATTAAAGGCAATGTTTAGGTAAGTTAAAAGAATTTTGTCAACGAACACGTTCCCACTTGGGAATAAAAAATAAGGAACAATAATTGAAATGTGTCTTTGAAATATAAGTTTTCTTCGGCCATTTATTAGGGTTACGGATTGAAGTGGAATTCTTAGGCAGACTGAGTTATTGTTTGCGGATCTAGAAGACTTTTGTTTGACCCATCAGTAGGGGAAATTCAAAATAAGGTAGCCAAACTCACAAAATTTTTTGTTTTATTTTTTTAGTATCTGAGGTTCATTCGGCCAGCATAAAATTTTTGAAACTGCTTAGGTCATTGTCAAGTCGAGATTTCAGATCGTCAGATCCAAAATTTTGATCGAAATTTCGATCTGATGACTTATAGTGTTTAGTTTAATGTGCAAGACTCAAGTAAAATCCAAAATTTCTGAAACTTGAAAAATAAATCATGTTTCATAAAATACTTTCCTTGTCAGTTTGGATCTAATCCCTTTTGGGACTGAAAAAAAAGTTAAATAATAATGAATGACAGTGTCAATTAGAAATTGCTTCAGTTTAATGAGAAAAAAAATCTATCATTATATTCAGATCTCGGTTGATATTTTGTTCCCGATCGTTGAAAAAACAAGCGGTCAAGATCAAAATTTTGACCGAAAAACACTATCCAATGGTTGTGAATCTCGCTGAACTGAAGTAAAGTCCGTCAAAATCCCCTAAAATAAAATTAAAATATAAACAAAAACTCCTAATAGACCAAGTGGTCACTATTTAATAAGTAGAATGAGGTGGTCTACCTAATTTAATATAAGTATCATTTTCTCCCAAAAAAATAAAAAATAAAAAATTATAACTCTTACCTACCTCTTGAATCATCTTGGGTAACAATTAATCGTCTTTGGAAGATATGTGAAACACCAGAATTTATGTCTGTTTGACTATTGAATAGAAATTCGTGGAGATCACTATCATTAATTTCAGAAAATTGGCTATTAATATGGGCAGTCAAACTTTCTCACCCAATGGCTAATCCTTCTAAACATCCTTACCCTTTTCGGAGAGAGGTTTGAAGGGAAGAAATGGAATTAATTATTTTATTAGTGTGGGATCAATAAAAATCAATATTTTCATTATTTTCTTGGGGGCCTCTGTCCCTGTCGTTGATTGTTTAGGTCATAAAACATTAGCACAAAAATACACCAACGGTTCGGAGTAAAATGGGTGGTTCGTAAAAGATAGAAAACTCAAAAGCGTAAAACATTTTCCCATTGACCAATCTTGGTGATCAATAATGGGGACAGAAACAATAAAAAGTCCGAACACTGCGTAGCGGGAGGGCGCTAGGTCGTTGCTACTGCATCCCCTCTTTTAATTTACCAAAAAATAAAATAAAATAGGGGCAGAAAGACTCTAAGGTAGTTGAAGATTGTTTTTCATTGATACTCACGGCTATGCATGTATTAAACTATACCACAATATGATATGAAATATGATACTAGGCGATATGTACGTAACCCAAATCGGGTATAGCTAATATGATACGATTTTCTTGTTTCCTAGAGGAAATGTAGTAAATCATATCACAATGTATTGGTTAGTATGATATAACACTTGATACGATGTGATATTCTCTTAAAATCACTTAATCGATATGATATCCGATACAGATACTTTAAACCTTACTACGATTTGTAAGGATCATTTCACATGAAACCAATCATCTCTCCCAACGGGGGGAGCACACCGACGGCTATTGACCACAATTTACAGAGGGACCCACAAGATTAGGGTGATGGGTTTTTTTTTAAAACGTTTTATTATTTTTTGCTAGTGACCCTATATAGTTTGTGGTTGTAAAGCCTTCAGAAGAACACAGAGTGTTCCCCGTCAGGAAAGATGATTCACACTCATCCTCTCCAGCCAAACACAAGCAAATAAGAATGGATGATGGTCTCCATCCCAAACAGGTGTTTGGGTATAGATAATTTTTCTACCTTTTCATTCTCTTTTCTTGACCACCGGGGGTCAGTTCGATAAAATTACCTTCGAACTCATCCACCTTCCTTTTGAATGTGTCGTGGGGGTGTACCTAGCCTCTTCAAGGGAAGAAGATCCTAGCTCACTACCATTGCCCTACATCAGTAGCATTTTGCCTCCTAAGACAACCTTCATGACCTCAGCCCTCCTCTCTGACACAACCCTAACCCTAGTCCCTATCCCAATCCCACCACGACGACCTCGATTCCTTGACCCATCCTAGGGAGTGTGCATGGATCATCTCAGGAAGCACTATGTACTCTCCCGACCGCTTTATAACCACAAATGGGGTCCACAAGTAAAAAAAATTAAAAAAATAAATCCCATCACCAATATCCTGTGGGCCCCTTTATAATCTGCGGTCATGGGAGAGGATCCAGACTCCCTCCAAACTCCGGGCCTTTGTCACTCATATCTCCTAACCCATGGCCCCATACCTTCTTAACTCCCTGAACTTCCACATGCTGAACTCCTTCATTGATTATCAACGCCATGAAATAATTAATTTTCTGACTTTGATTCACTATCAATATAGCAGATAAGAGCAAGCTACCTCTTTAATGTCCAAACAAACACTTTAAATACCCAATTCTTCTCCATCCCATTTCCCAGATTTACCAAAAATGGAACCAGTTCTAGCCATTTTTGCTTTAATCTTCCTCTACAACCTATGGAAAGGAACAAGATCCATCACTCATTACAACACTAAAACCTTAGCCCCTAAACCATTTGGTGCCTTACCCATTATTGGTCACCTCCATCTACTAAGAGTTCAAGCTCCCCTCGCTCGAACACTTGGCACCATCGCTGATAAGTACGGTCCAGCAGTATCACTACGTCTCGGTGTACACCAAGCCCTACTCATCAGTGGCCCTGAAGTGATCAAAGAGTGTTTTGTTGAGTCATACCCAACTTGTGTTGAGGTACTCAAGTTATACCCAACTTATTGTTGAGGTATTTGAGTCATACTCAACTCATGTTCTAATATGAGCCATCAGATTAGTTACGATCTAATGGTGTAATGGGCTTTTGTAGGAGAGTCCAATTATCAATAGAATTCAATATTTACACTATAAATACTAGCTGGAAGCAACGGTCTGGGTATTTCAATCTAGATATTCAAGATGTAATGCTTTAAGCAACCTCGTGCTTAAAACCCTAACCCTAACATGTTTTACTACCCAAGACAGGGTGTTGGCCTCAAGGCCATTAGTGGCTGCAGGGAAGTACTTGGGTTATAACTATGCTGTCTTTGGATTTGCCCCACAAGGAGCTTACTCGCGTGAGCTTAAGAAGCTAAGCACTCATCAGCTTCTCTCCAAAACCAGGCTTGACATGCTACAGCATATAAGAACCATTGAAGTAGATACATGCATTAAAGAGTTGTATTCTTATTGGGTCAACAAAAATATTGCAGGTTCAGCTGTTGTGGAGATGAATAAATGGTTTCGTCGCCTTACTTTCAACATCAGTAAAAGCTTATTGCAGGGAAACGTTACTTCAATACTGTAGATGTCGCTGGAATCAGGGGCGGAGCCAGGATTGAACATTGGGGGGCTCGAATATACTTGGGCCAACGTGGGACTCACCTTGGGTCCCATCTCATAAAATTTACTTATATTTTGACGTGTGGGGCCTCATTAAAAATTGAGGTAAATTAAGCTGAAATTCTAAGCGAGATTTGAATTTCCATTAATAAGAATGAAATTTTAGGAAAAAAAATTAAGGATTAAAAAAAATCAATAATTATGATTAGATCTGATAAAATCAATGGTTGAATTCTAACGAGATTCAAATTGCTATTAGTAAAATCAAATTTTAAGAGAAAGAAAGAACAATTAAATAAATAAAAAAATATTGTACTTTATGAAATGAATACTAGAAAAATCGTGAGTGTGAGAGAGAGAGATGAATAATTTGAGAAAGAAAGAGTGAATACTGATAATTGTGGAGAAGATTTCTGAAAATTCCAATGTCTGTTAACTACTCCAATATTTTGTTAGACATGTGAGAAAAAAAAAGGAAAAAAAAAAGAGAAAAAATAAGAATAAAAGAGGAGATTCATGAGAATAAATAAGAATGAAAATATGAGAGAGAATATAGGGAGAAATTCATAGAGAATGAGTTAGTTTTTAATTAAAACTAGGGGTTTAATGATAACCATTTGTTTATGATTAAGAATGACACTTGTACCCATCATCTATATCTTAAATTTTTATTTTTAATTTTTGGAGGGACCCAAATAATGATATTTCACATATAAAATGAGAAAAATTAAGAAAATATGTAAGCATTTTTTTAAATTTTCAAAAATGCACATTTAACGGCTATTTTTGTTGTATCAGATGCATTGCCTTATCTTGAGTGGATGAATTTGCAAGGACACCTGAAAGCCATGAAACGTGTGGCTAAGGAAATGGATTTTTTAGTTGGGAATTGGTTGGAAGATCATTTTCGCAAAGAGAAAGTGAAATTAATAGCAGGAGATCATGATCGTGAACAAGAAGATTTCGTAGATGTGAGGCTCTAAATGTTTCCTGATAAGGAGAAGTTAATTAACATATGGTTATGATCGTGATACTGTAATCAAGGCAACGGTGCTGGTATGTTTCTCTCTCTAAATTAAAGTTATTTTATCTCACTGTAACGATGTAGATAAGGTTTATTTATGGCATTGTCCAACCTAGATCCTCTCCCCATTATATCATCTTATCAGAGTCTAGATTCTATGTCTTTAGGGCAAAGGGGGAATGTGACTCACTTTTAAGTGATGATAAAATGAAGCAAAGATGAGATCATTAGTGGGCCCCACCTCTAATATGTGATAAAAAATATATATAAAATTGCTTGGGTGCTGTAATTAAGGTACCGGCTAGGGGGATTGGCTAGAGTTGGTATCAAAGCACCGAAGGGAGGTATCCGACTCCGAGATTTATATGCCTCAAGAGATGACTTGCATTGGGTTAAGTATAGCCTTGACACGCGCCAGTACTTATACTAATGGTAGAGTGAGAGAGTGGTGACCTAAAATCCAGCCATGGAATGTCAGAGAAGGATGCCAAGACCCAATTACTACAGAGAACCCAAAAAACTTGCTTAAGAGCTGTGAAGGAGAGTGACTAAGACTACCCAGAGGAGTATGATGATCTATCTTAATGCATGTTTGCCACTAGAGACTAACATACTCAACGTCCATTCTCAAAAAGTGTATTATCACACTTTTAAGAAACGGACGGTCGAGATCTCGATCTCGATTGTAAAATCACAGCACAATGTAGTGCATTAAGTGCGTAGCACTAAAGTCGAGTTCAAATAAATGTGAGGGGAACATTGACCTCTATCCGGACCCATGCCGCTATTCTTGCTCTCTATTTTATTTCTGCCCCAGTGTCACAAATGTTGTTTTTGGGTTTCTATTTGCAGGTGCTTATTATATATAGGTGCCTCTGAATCCACATTCCACTCCTTAACATGGGCACTTTCCCTACTACTAAACCATCCTCATGAGTTAAAAAGGGTTCAAGATGAGTTAGATTTTCATGTTGGCAAAGACAGAAATGTGGAAGAGTCAGATATAAAGAACCTTGTCCAAGCCATGGAAGATTGCCAGTTAGGTGGGTTTCATGTTCCAAAAGGCACGCGTTTGGTTGTGAACATATGGAAACTACACAGAGATCCAAATGTTTGGTCAAATCCAAACGAGTTTCAACCTGAAAGATTTCTCACAACTCATGCTGATAAAGACTTCAAGGCTCAACAACATGATTACATCCCTTTCAGTGCTGGAAGAAGGCCATGCCCTGGAATTGCGTTGGCCACACAAGTGTTTCACTTGGCTCTTGCTCGTGTTCTTCATGGGTTTGATGTGATGAACCCTTCAGCTACATCAGTGGATATGAGTGAAGGGGGGTCCACATCCTCTGTAAATCCTTTTCTTACAATTCCCTGTAATTCCCTCATAGAATTGTGCCACGTGGCATTTAAGTAATTCAAAAGGTTATCTAATTTAAACTAAATTTGAATTTCATTTAAATCCACCAATAAATTTGAATTTTATTTAAACTCTAGTTTGTTGGGTAACCATTGGATTACTTAAATGCCACATGGCACAATTCTATGAGGGAATTACAGGGAATTACAGAAAAAAGAATTACAGAGAATGTGAATCCGAGTGAAGGTGCAAGCATCACCTTACCCAAAGCAACACCTCTTCAAGTTCTTCACAACCCACGTCGTCCTTCTAAACTATATGAAAAGTGAAAACTAAACTTCGAATAATTTATCAAAACCATGTTTGGAATGTATTAAATTAGATTTACATGTTGTTCACTTTCTCTCACATAATAGTTATTGATATGGTATGTTAATCAATTTCACCTTATTGACACACTTACGGCTCAGAAAATGCTTTCGGGCCTGCTTGGCTACATGAGTCTAGAGATTTCAAATACCTAGAGATTTCAAATTTATGGAGTCATAATTTATAAAATTAACTGTTTGGTTGTGGATGAAATCAGTGGATTAATCCTTAAAAACTATTTGGTTGACGTGATTTTTGTGAATGCGCAAATGTATAACACTTTTATAGTAGCAAACTAGCAATGGAATTTCTGGATTTCACCCCATACCCATAAATCTACAGATTCATGTTTTTAGTGTAAAAAAATGTATCTTTAGATTTCATGAATCTAGAGAATTTCACAACTAAACGGATATATATCTCAGATTCATGAGTCCAAAGATTTGAAATATTTGGATTCATGTAACCAAATAGACTCGAAACTCATAAATTGATTTGGTCAGCCCAAATTTCAGTTCAAATAAATCAAAATTGACTATAATCGAATACGAATCAATAGGACTTGACTATAATCGAATATGAATCAACAGGACCGTCCACGGTTTCCCTTTTTATAAACTGCCCAACAATTTGGTCCATTGTTCTTACTCGATCACACCAGGATTTTTATTTGCAGCAGCAGCCACAGCCTGCAGGGAACGGTCACAATGAGGCCACGTGGACAGAAAGTGATCTAACGGTGTAAAATAAACTGATTGAGATATCTATGTAAATACAACTTTCTTTTTTTTTTACATTCAAATGTTTAATATTTTGCAAATTTCCAATAAGAAACCCTAACTATACAGATGTGAAATAAGTTGGGTGCTGATCTAGCATCGTGACAAGACATTGGAAGTCTTTAAGATCTGGTTTCGAGTGCAAAGTAGGAGTGAAGTTCGAACCCAGCTTGAGACATTTTCTTGGTTCAAACGTGAGAAGAAAAAAATGTAAACTCGACGAAGTCAAACACAACATGTAGCAATTGATTGGTTAAAGCCCCTTGACTCATGGCGACTTCAAACCTCATATCCTCTCAAATAATCCTCTGGTGGGAGTCCAAGGCGTAGAAGATGATCTCCAGTGTTTCTGGGCGCCATTACCAGATTTGTTTACTTCCATTGCATATAGTGTTAGACATCAAACGCCTTTGCACAAAGGAGATTTCAAGACTAAGGCCATGAGAGAGAGAGCATCGCCTAATGCTCAACATTGAATGACAAAAACTTAGGAGAACCCTGAAAAGCCGTCGTAGTTGTCTTCATTCACATGAGAAGACAAATCCCCACTTTGTTGTTCCCTTTAGCTCTCTCATGAAACTCCTTAAAAAAAAATTTAGAACACCATTGATATTCACAATCCACAGAAATCCTAAGTTTTGGAAGATGAAAAAAAAATGCTCAATTGAAACTTTACCAAGCAATGTAAACCTAGTTGGACCAATTTGGTTAGGCAATTATGAATTTTAGATTTTTGTACAATTGCTTTAATTCATGAAGTTTCAGATGCACTTGGTGGAATCATCACATACTTTCGCTTCGAATCAATCACGAGAAATCTGATTTTTTTTGGTGAATTTGAAGGCTTCAAGAGGTGGAGTATGAGCAATTGTTGAAAAGTAAAAATACTGCAACTAAGAACATCCAAATCTATAGTGTATGGGTATGAAGTTCGAAGTCAATATGAGTCTAGGCGCTTCTTTATTACTCACACAACCTTGCATTTTAAACCGTTGAACATAAACTGGTACACATGATGCGATCATAACCTTTGGCTGCAGGCTGCAGGCTGCTCCGCTGCAGCAAATAAAAATCTACCAAGCCACAAATTGAATAATGAAGCGCCGTGTAACTGTAACGACATGATCCTTGGTCAACCATAGAAGATCATGGTCAGCATGACTAGTGGTCCCGATTTCTTTCCCTTCATCTATCATCAATCATTTTACTTGTGTCCATGTTTACCATAATACCCTTAAGATGTTTTACCTCATTGTTTAACAATGGGATCAAACCGTGGTCCTAGAAGTAAATTTTTTTTGTTCTATTAATTAAAAATGGAAGTTTACAGTAATGCCACTCATTGAGTTATCTAATTTATCAATCAAACCCTCTATAGGATAAAAATATATTAAAAATAATTCCTCCAGTTAGAAAATCAGAATTTCGTGTTGCTATAAACAAGTTAAATATTTTAAAAAGACAAGAGTACCCTTGAATGATAAATACATGCTCAAATGGTTTATTATTTACTTTCTTCTTCTCCTAATCATAAATTTTCACAAAATTTTGGTGATATATATCATGAATAGTATTTTTAAACTCAAAATATGAAACTAATATTGAAAATAAATAAATAAGTAAAAACTTGATTCAAACTATCATTGTTAGTAATTAGGGATCCAAGTGATAAATTGGATAACTCATAGAGTAGCACTGAAGATTTCACTAAAAGAAAATGGGGGGCATTGGTATAGAGTAGAATATAGAGTGGTCAGGTTTGTAAATTCAAGTCCTTTTATTTATTAATTTCTAATTTGCTAAAAGAGGAAAAAGTTACGCTAGATATTATGCTGGGCCTTCCTTCACCCTATACTTTCTCTTTTTCCCGAATAAAAAAATAAAGTAACAAATGTACTCCTTTATAAGAGGTTGAGCTTACTAAAGACGTTCACTCTGAGATCGAACTAGATTCAGTTTTCACTATTTAGCCGCGCTGTTAGAGCGCTGGCTTCTCTCTCTTCACCTCTCTCGTTGTGTTCATGTGCTCAACTCAACAACTCCATTGGAAAATCTTGGAGTTTCTAGTTTCTTTACTCCTTGTGGATTGAGATCCAATTCAGAAAACATTTGGTGGAATAGGTTAGTGCATTCCTTTTTTATGCTTGCTTGTAACGTAGTGCTTCTTAATTTGATTCTCTTTCCAGTTGAGGTTTTCAGAGAAACATGGCAATTTGTTGTTTTTTTCGTTAGATCTGATTGAATTATCGTTACAGATTGGTGGATCTGATTAATTCTTTGTTTATTGAGATGGAACTAAATGTTCGGTGATCGTTTCAGGACTTTTGTATTGTTTTGTTGGATTTCTGAGTTCGTCTTGGACGTGAGTTTGGCCTAGTTTGATTCTTGTGTTTCTTCCTTCTACTGTTTGTTCCAGATCTAAGTGTTCTAGTTCATTGAGTGAGCTATTAGTGTATTGGTTTATTCTTCTTAGAACGATATGAAGTTGTGGAAAGCGGAAGCTAAATTACAAATTCGTATTTTTTTGTTTAAATTGTGTTTTAATTTTTCTTTTTGGTGAAATATTACCGACACTGATTTCTGGAGAAGTCGTTTTCACTGCTCTTCGCTGATTTGGTGGGTCAATTTATTGCTTTGAAAGAAAGAGACCCGGGGGGGGGTGTCGGCGGTAAATGCCAGATCGCGGAATAAAGCAATGCTTGATTTTTGCTAATAACCAGGACTTCAGATGGGTTGTGTGTAACTGGGACCATGATGTGGAAATGGATGTACAGCATGTCTTTGCCTAAGACAGATTTTATTTTCCGTTAGTGTAATTATTCATATTTGCGGCTTCTATCCAAACTTATGAAGTTACAGTCATCAAAATTTTTAATTCCAAGTCTTGCAGTAATTGAATGTTTTCAATATTATCAGTAGCATATTAGGTTTGTTTGCACTGTGATTTGTTCTTCATATCAAGTCTGATGTGTGTGACAACTTTCTTCTTGTTTACTTCAGTTTCAAGGCTTGTAGTTTTTGTGGGTCTTGGTCAACTCAACTGAATTTTCCTTCTCTTGCTCAACTATTCTTTTGGAATTAGTGTTCTGATTACGTAGGTGCAACTAGAAATATTGTATAAGCTGTAAAATAGTCTTCTTATTCAATCTCTGAGAATCCTTGATCCAACTTTATTTTCTGGTAATGTAATGCCTTGTTGGTTTTGCTTTTTAGGACTTTGTGAATTTTGCTGATAGCTTCTGTCTTGGGTTTTTGCAGTGTTGTTTTTCAAACTGATGATTCTTGTCTGGATCGCTGATAACTGCAAATAATCTCCCATCGTATATGTTTGAAAATTTCAATTTTGGCATAATTCAAGCAGTACTGAGGAATACTGGGATTAGCTTGGATATTGGAAGTCTCCAGGGTTAGTTTTGAAGCAGTGCAGCATTCTGTTCTATGCTCTTAATATTTTAAAGCTGGTGATACTATAACGAGCGCTTTGTTTGAAGCACTTGTCACCAAGTCAATATGAGGGGAAGAACAGATGGGGTCCAAAAGAAGCGATTAGTCGCTGCCTTTTGTTGCGTGTCAATCTTTTTTGTTTTTATCTTTTTTTGTTTTGGATCGCCTTTTGGTACCAGAATTCATGATGGGGCATCAGCTCTGGAATATGGAAGCAAATCCTTAAAAAAATTCGGGTCGTCTTATATGGGTGTTGATGAAGATACCGATCTTGAAAACAAGCAAGAGGAATCTTCTTCCAAATTTGGGCTTGGAGATGGGGAGGATGACATCGTGCCAAAGAGTTTTCCTGTAAGATTCAAACCGCCCCCCCCAAATCATTACTAGCATTTAGTTCTCCCTGATCCCCACCTACAATTTTATGTTATTTGAACTGTAGCCTTGACAATATTCTGTACTTCAATTCCTGCCTTGAAGGTCTGTGATGTTCGATATTCAGAGATAATTCCCTGCCTAGAAAGAAGCCTTCAGACCCAACTGAGATTGAAGCTGGATTTGGGTTTGATGGAGCACTATGAAAGACATTGCCCTCCACCTGAAAGGCGTTACAATTGCTTGATTCCTCCTCCACCAGGCTATAAGGTTGATTCATTTAGTGTAATTTTAAATGATCAAAAATTTGAATTACACTAGGAATAGGCAAATAGGACTGTAGAAATTTTCATTCCCCATGTTTATTTTTAATATTGAACACATTAGTGTCAATTGATCTGTTTTGGTTACCATTCAGATCCCAATCAAGTGGCCTAGAAGCAGAGATGAAGTATGGAAAGCAAATATTCCTCATACTCATCTTGCACATGAGAAGTCTGACCAGAACTGGATGGTTGTCAAAGGTGAAAAGATTGTCTTTCCTGGAGGCGGCACTCATTTTCATTATGGAGCTGACAAATATATTTCTTCCATTGCAAATGTAAGGCACTTTATTTTTAACTGTATTACGAGGCAAGGAGAAAGACAAAACAAGAATTTTCTTTGGTTCATTTTGCCTTGCTGTTTAGCAAATATATAGTATTCTATGAAGATATTTTCTTGCCATGGCTGAACCTATAAATATGTTATGAACTATGGTAAATACTAATTTCATCAAGTATATATCTGCTCTTTATAGACATTCGGTATGATTTTATTGTCTACTTATTGATTTCCATTTCTTCTTTTTTTTTTTAAATAGTGGTTGCTTTTAAATTGAAAAGTGTCTTCAACTGCACTAGTGTGGTAATCATCTTATTTCTGGTTTGTCTTTGCAGATGCTCAATTTTTCAAATAATAATTTGAACAATGAGGGAAGGGTCCGCACAGTGCTCGATGTGGGCTGTGGAGTTGCAAGTTTTGGAGCTTATCTTCTTTCATCAGATATAATAACGATGTCTTTGGCACCAAATGATGTGCATCAAAACCAGATCCAGTTTGCTTTGGAGAGGGGAATTCCTGCATACCTTGGTGTCTTGGGAACGATGAGGCTTCCTTATCCAAGTAGATCCTTTGAACTTGCTCACTGTTCTCGCTGTAGGATTGATTGGCTTCAACGAGATGGGATCCTTCTGCTTGAGTTAGATAGGTTGCTCCGTCCTGGAGGGTATTTTGTCTACTCATCTCCTGAAGCATATGCACAAGATGAAGAAGATCGAAGAATATGGAGGGAAATGAGTACTCTTGTGGAACGCATGTGTTGGAAAATTGCAGCCAAGAGAAACCAAACAGTCATTTGGGTTAAACCACTGACAAATGACTGTTACTTAGAAAGAGAACCTGGTACCCAACCTCCTCTCTGCAGAACCGATGATGATCCAAATGCGGCATGGGGTGTGCCAATGGAAACTTGCATAACACCTTACTCTGACCGTGAGTGCCCTTAATCTTCCTACATTATGATCTCTGAGTTTGCCTATTTATTTTATATTTTAACTTAAATAATTAAATTCTTAAGGTTGCCTCTAGATGCAACAGTAAATTATTTTATATTTTAGCTTGGATAATTAAAGTTTTATGGCTTTCTAGCAATCTAATAGAAAAATAATTTCTGAATGCTGCTTAGTCACACTTGATTTTGCGTATCCATGGCCTTACCTAATTGTCAGCTCTTATACATAACAGTTCCATGCTAGGCTTAGCAGTTACTTTTCTATATTAGTGCCATAGACCTTTCTTTAGAAAATAATAGTAATAATAATTATAATAATCAAGTTACTCTGTTTCATGATCCTGTATGGTCTGGAATTCTTGCAGTCTGAACTCTGTATGGATTAACCTTATGCTACACGTCCAAATCTTATATTTGGATTTGTTACAACACACCACGACCACCACCACCACCAACAACAAGCCTTATCCCAACTAAATGGGGTAGGCTGCATGGATCCTTGCCTTCCCATCAACTCTATTTGAGGCAATACCTTCAAGGCTTCAGCCATGCATTTCCTTTCTCACCGTTTCTCGTAAGGTTATCTTAGGTCTCCTTCTAGCTCTTCTAGTTCCTTCAATCTGGATTAAATCCCTTCTCCATACAGGAACATTAAGGGTCTCCATTGAATGCGGTTGTGCCATCCTAATCGACTTTCTCATAGCTTATTGGTTATTGGGCTACTCTAACATGATTATTCATTATCTCATCCTTCCTAATTTTGTCACTCATCCATCTTAGCATCCTCATTTCTGCTACACTGACTTTATCTGTATGATGCTTCTTAACAGCCCAATACTCTGTACCATATACCATTGTTGGTCGTACACTTTAGTTACCTACTTAAATTCTGTTTTGAGAATCACTTACTGTAACCTTTTTGACCAATATTTCATGCTGCAGCTCAATTTTAAGAAGGCCAAGTAGAAAATCCAAGTTGATATTTGTTAAAAAGATGAGTGTTAACCCCAATGGAAGTATAAATATTTTATTTATCAAATATAGCAGGTGCCCAAGCAGAAAAATCAAGAGGAAAATGGTTTTGTAAGCTGGCCTTTGTTGCCATGCGACGTAGAGATGGGTTAGGGCTTTTATAAGAGACTTCATTCACCTGGTGACTGATGGATGTCAAAGACCTAGTTTAGAAGGAAAAAGAAATGAAAAAAGAAAAAAAAAAAGAAAAAGAAGAGAGAGAGAGAGA
Organism: Hakea prostrata; assembly: GCF_041222555.1. Lineage (NCBI taxonomy): Eukaryota > Viridiplantae > Streptophyta > Magnoliopsida > Proteales > Proteaceae > Hakea > Hakea prostrata. Next base: position 43,015,356 of record NC_142609.1, on the reverse strand, counting down.
GAGAATGGCTTATTGCATTATGGGGTGAAACAGGCCTTTTCTTTTTGTTTTAAAATGGTAGTCACTCTTACTGGTTTTTGTCTAAACTGTAAGTTTTGTTTTCAGTTTTCATATGTTTGACTCTTGTTTGTTCATTCTTTTCTGATAATATTTTCTCATTGACAAGAGCAGAGATTGATGTTCAAACATTTCCTTGTTTTTATCAGAAATGCACCAGGTCAAGGGCAGTGGATTGGTTCCTTGGCCAGCTCGATTAGGTTCTCCTCCTCCACGTCTTGCTGATTTTGGTTATTCCAATGAAATATTCGAAAAGGACATGGTAATCATGTCAACCATTTCATCTGCATGTACTTGCCTCTGGAATCTACTTAAGAAGACTTGGGATTTGATTGGTTTAATTTGGTGCAGGGGGTTTGGAGACTAAGGGTTGAGAGTTACTGGAACATTTTAGGTCCTAAGACTAAGCCTGGCACTCTGAGGAACGTGATGGACATGAAGGCTCATTTAGGATCCTTTGCAGCTGCTCTGAAAGACAAAAATGTTTGGGTGATGAATGTTGTGCCAGAAAATGGACCAAATACACTGAAGATAATATATGACAGGGGCCTGATAGGGACTTTACACAATTGGTATGCAACAGACTCTTGAATCATTATGTTAACCCTTTTTTTGGTCAGAAAACACAATGATGCATCATTTTGCCATACTTCCTGGTGGCCGCAATATATCAGCAACATAAATCTTAAATGCTAAGGCTCTGTGTTTTTTTTTTTTTTTGGCCAAATGCCAGAAAAGTAAAAGTAGCCTTAACTGAATTTCTTTTGTGTACAATGGTAAGGTTGCTCCACTTGACCGAGCGGTTATGGGTTAGAGTCTAGAAACTACCTCTTTGTGGAAGCAGGGATAAGGCTATGTACATTATTTTCCCTCCGGACCCCGCACGGCGAGATCCTTGTGCACTGTGTATAATCTCTGAATTTGCTAAAGATGAGAAATGTTAGGAACTACACAAGCTCCCTGCTGTTATTGATGATTGTGTCTTTCAGGCTGCCAGAATGCCTTTACATCTCAACAGTTTTAATTTTCTTTTACTTCTCTTTGATTTTACTCTAATGCATACTAACGTGGTTGAAGACACTAGTACCTATTAAGACTCGGATGATACTGAATTTGGATTCGGAATATACTTCTGATGGATAATTTTTCTGCAGAGAACCCCCCCCCCCCTTTCAATAAATTCTATTGGCCATAACTAGAATATAGTAACATTTTTTATTTCTACCTGTGACTAGAGAATTTCCCACTTAATCCTTATGTGACTCTTTTTGCCTGTTTTCTCTCATGTTTTTTCTTGTATGATTACTGAATCAAGAAACCAATGGTTTAACACTAGGTGTTAGGGACGAACATGACTCTGGGATTTTGATTCTTAAAATGATTTAGATTTATTAATAACACATAAATGACTGCTTGGATATTTCTGTTGACAGGTGTGAGGCATTTTCTACCTACCCTCGAACTTATGATCTTCTGCATGCCTGGAATATCATATCTGACATGGTGAAGAAAGAATGTAGTGTCGAGGATCTCCTTATAGAGATGGACCGTATACTTAGACCATCTGGTTTTATCATTGTCCGGGACAAGCGGCCGGTGGTGGAGTATATCAAAAAGTATTTACCAGCATTGCACTGGGAAGGGGTAGGAACAGCTGACCCTGAAGCTGATTCAGAGCACGATGAGGATGAGATGGTCTTTATTATTCGGAAGAAGATGTGGCCCAGAAACGAGGGCCTCGTGGATTTTGCATCATAAATTTCTTACGTTCCACCTTGCCATTGATCAATAGCCTCGCCAACATGTGTTTCAACCAAGCAACACGGTCCTAATGATGTTGATGGTATATCAATTTTCTTCCCCTACTTGTGTAATATTTGAGTTCTCTTTTCAAATTTTGTATTTTTCATTAGTAATTTAGTTTTAGGCTAATAGCCACAGTTAGACATTGTTTTGTCCATTCAGATTCGGTATTATGAGATTAAATTCCTTTTGTCGATAAATACAACTCTAGCTGATCCTAGTAACCATAGAAACATGAGAATATGGGATAAAGTGGATAAGAAAAATGAAATTATGAGTATCAGAGTTGCTGTCAATTTTTTCTTTATAATCAAAGTCAATTACTTTCCACTGTTGGCTTACTGTCTCAAGTATATCATCAATCAGTTGTCTTCAGTTTTTGCTATTCTATCTTTTTATCATTTGGCATGATTTGGCTGAACTTGAGCAATGTGGTAATGCCACCAGCAAGGTGATCTACAAAAGATCTCACTCCAAAATGTTTAGTTCAGATGGAGCACCCAACATGGCAGACTTGAGAGGGACAATGGGGAGAGTATTCTGTTCCGGACTTTGGCCCCTGTTTCAATGGGGTCAATGGAAGTCCTCATGAAAACAACACAAGTCAGGATTTTTGTATTCCATGGGGGTGACATGACTCTGGATCACCTCCCTTTGGGTAGCACATATTGCTCTCCTGATACTCTCCACCGCACGACAAGAGTGGGGTTTATAAGAGATCCGCTGGGTTCTCACATTTGAATTATTTTATCAATACTCAGACATGGGTCCACACTTATTTTGTGGTGAAAAAACGTCAGGGAAGCACAGCAATATGTGATGTGCTCCCCCAACAGGGTGGTTATCCAGACTCCAGGGGTTTCACGACTATTATTTGTTCTGTCCTGGGTCTAAGGGTTAGGAAATGCTTATGGATGGGTCTGTATCTTAGTCAACTGTAACTGAACAATTGCAGGGAAGCTTGACCGTTGAAATTCATTTCTTGTAAGAGTATACTAATTTTGTTCTTGGTAACTTTCTTGTAAGAGTTTTAGAGCCTGGACACCTGAAACAATTGCAGGGTAGTCGTGAACAAATGAGTTCACAATAACTGGTTCATGGACATGTTGCTCTAAGATCTTGTGGTAATCAAGTGCAACTGAAACGTTTGCATGAAAGCTTGATAATTGGCATTAATGTATCTTCAATGGTTTCTATGCATTAACAACTTGAGTAGTTGCAGGGTTAGCAGATTTTGTTGGCGCAGACGAACAGGGTAATGGTTGCCCTGGAATTTCAGTCATTCACTAAATTTTTGGTTAAAAAATAAAAAATAAATAAAGAAAAGAATCCCTTAAATTTTTTGGCACAGATGCTGATGCAATGTGTTGTACGAACTTGCTAAAAGCCTAAAATAGTGAAGTTCCAATAATTGGAAATCGGACACATGAAGATGAAAAATTACAATCTACATGCTTAAATACTTGACATGTGTTCAAAATCTTATTTTCAGTAAATTAATTATATAAAGTATATGGAAGGGCACTACCAGAAATCTCAAACTGCCTTGCAAGTCCCTCTTGAATTTTCAATTGAGTGTATTTTACATAGTATTTGATCATCAATACCTTGTGGTAAGATTCATACTTTTCATTGGAAGTCATGGGTTCGACCCTTGCAAACGACAAAGAGGTCATGGGTTTGACCTTTGTGGATGACAAAGCTCCCCCCTAAGGATGTAATCAAGGTATGCACATGCTGGCTTAGATGAACCTCAGATACCAAAGTAGAGATAGTTGGCCACTCATACAACAAAAGGGCCGATCTAGTCAAGGTACAACTTAATTAGATGACTATAGCATAAAAGAGAAAAAAAAAGCTCAATACAAAAACATGATGTTATACATATTCTTGATCATCACATTGCCACCAGTCTCAAAATTAAACGTATCATCAAATTTACAATCTCTTCACTATTATGCATTGGTCATTACCAATTGAGTGAGATTAACCTTTTTTGGGGGTAAAAATCGAATCGGGATCACCTCCTCCCCGACCACAAAAATGCAGTGGGGCCCACATGTAAAATTTTGAATTTTCTTTTAAATTTTTCCAAAAAAGGTTTTTCACCGTAGACCCAGGTCTACTATATTTGTGGTCGGGAGCTGATACGGACTCGTAAAAATCTAAGCTACTCTTGAGTCTTGACCAGAGTTTTTGTTGGGCGGACCAATAAGTAATAAAATAGAGCTTGGATTAATATTTTCAAAATAAATCTTTTAATATATAACATTTTTCAAATAACTTGAGTCACAGGCAACGGTCAAACGGCAAAACAAAGTGAATCGCGCAGCAATCCCCTTCACTGACCGGTAAAAGCTTCGGTATCTGCTCTGACTCGATGCTTCACGTAATTAATGTCAGAAGTGTGCATAGATTGAAGTCAGCCCACATATTCCGAGTGAGTTTCTCAAATATTTCACAAGCCAACGAGCAATTAGATCAGAAGATTCATGCCAGCTTTTTCCCAGAAAGTCACATATACACTCGTCTCCTCAGAGCATGCTTGCAAGAATGCAAATTAATTCAATCCCGTCGGTTGCTCGACCAAATGCCTCAACAAAAATCCAAAAATAGTAAAGTTTTACATGCCCACATATTGAAAGCTGGACTTGGATTGAACGGGAAGTTGGGTAATATCATTGTCGATTTGTATTCCAAGTGTGGGAATGTAGATTTTGCCCAAAAGGCTTTTAATCGGCTCTACAAGAGAGATGGGTCTGCTTGGAATTCAATTTTATCTCTATACTTAAGGTGTGGTATGCTGGAACATATCATTGTGGCTTTTGGATCAATATGGAATTCATGCACACCGCCAAATCAATTCACGTTTGCAATCACACTTTCTGCTTGTGCAAGACTGATGGCTGTTGGTCCTGGCAGGCAAGTCCATTGCAATATTATTAAGATGGGATTCGAGTTAGATTCTTTCTGTCAAGGTTCTTTGATAGATATGTTTGCTAAATCTGACTATATTACTGATGCTCGAAAAATATTTGATAAAGCTATGGACCCTGATACAGTTTCTTGGACGGCTATGATTGCTGGTTATGTTAGAACTGGGATGCCGGAGGAAGCTCTCGAGTTGTTTAAGGAACTGCAGGACTTGGGCCATGAACCAGATCAGGTTGCATTTGGGACTATCATCACTGCATATGTTGGTCTCCGCAGGCTTGATGATGCCTGCCGTGTATTTGCTCAAATGCCCAACCCAAATGTTGTAGCATGGAATGTGATGATCTCAGGACATACTCAGAGTGGTTACAGTGTTGAAGCAATTAATTTCTTCCATGATATGCGAGCCTCTGGTGTAAAATCAACAAGGTCCACATTAGGAAGCGTTTTGAGTGCCATTGCAAGCTTAGCTGCCCTTGATCAGGGACAGCAGGTTCATTCAGAGGCAATCAGACTTGGACTGGATTCTAATGTTTTTGTTGGAAGTGCTTTACTCAATATGTATGCTAAGTGTCAAAGAATGGAAGATGCAAGAAAAGTCTTTGATGCAGTCACAGAAAGAAATATTGTCTTATGGAATGCAATGCTTGGAGGTTATGCGAATAATGGGTACCCATATCACGTCTTTGATATGTTCTCTGATATGAAGCGCTGTGGTCTCAGGCTGGATGAGTTTACCTATACTAGTGTTCTTAGCGCATGTGCTTGTCTAGAAAATTTAGACACGGGTAGACAACTGCATTCTTTTTTAATCAAGGTCAACTTAGGATCAAGTCTATTTGTGGGAAATGCCATGGTGGACATGTATGCTAAATCTGGGGATCTAAAAAGTGCAAGGCAGCAATTTGAGCTTGTTCAGGACCGAGATAATGTTACCTGGAATGCGATCATTGTTGGGTATGTTCACGAAGAATATGAGGATGAGGCTTTTATAATGTTTCACCAAATGATCTTGGATGGCTTTGTGCCAGATGAAGTGTCCTTAGCTAGCACACTTAGTGCTTGCGCAAATATTCAAGCTCTTAAGCTAGGCAAGCAATTCCATTGCTTTGCTGTCAAATATGGTCTTGACTTGAATCTTTATGCTGGAAGTTCTCTTGTTGACATGTATGCGAAATGTGGTGATATACAAGCTGCAAACTTGGTTCTTGCTAGGATGCCAGAGCAGGGTGTTGTTTCCTGGAATGCTCTAATTGCAGGATATGCTCAAGTCAATGATGTGGATGAAGCAGTGAATTCTTTCCAAGAAATGCAAGCAGCAGGATTGAGACCATCCAAATTCACCTTCACAAGCATTTTGCCAGTATGTAGTGGCCCTTCTAGATTGGACATGGGAAAGCAAGTGCACTGTTGTACAATAAAGTCTGGATTCTTGCAGGAAGATGACTTCCTGGGGATTGCACTGCTGAGCATGTACTTGAAGTCTCAAACCCATGAAGATGCAAATAAGCTTTTTTCCGAATTTCCAGACCCCAGGAGCACAGTATTATGGACAGCTATTATTTCAGGATATGCCCAGGATGGTTACAGCGAGGAGGCATTATGGTTCTTCTGGGAAATGCATAGATGCAATGTTATTGCTGATGAAGCCACTTTTCGTAGTGTGCTTAGTGCTTGTGCTTGCTTAGCTGCCTTGAGAGATGGCAGAGAGGTACATTCTCTTATCATCCGGAGTGGCTTCAACACAGATGAGTGCACAGGCAGTGCTCTTGTAGATATGTATGCCAAATGTGGGGACATGAAAAGTTCTGTACAGATTTTTGAGGAAATGGACTCTAAACAAGATGTTTTTTCTTGGAACTCAATGATTGTTGGATTTGCAAAGAATGGTTATGCAGATGATGCTCTCAAAATATTTGAACTGATGAAGCATACACTTGTTAAGCCTGATGATGTAACATTTCTTGGTGTTTTAACTGCATGTAGCCATGCAGGTCTAGTATCTAAAGGTTGTGAATTATTTGACATCATGATCAATCATTATGGCATTCAGCCAAGAGTTGATCACTATGCTTGCATAATTGATCTTCTTGGTCGTAGTGGCCATCTTAAAGAAGCAGAGGAGTTTGTTAAAAGACTACCATTTGAAAGCGCTTGGATTTGGGCCACATTTCTTGCTTCTTGTAGAACACATGGGGATTATGAACGAGGGCAGTGGGCAGCTGAAAAACTCATTAACTTGGAACCGCAAAATCCTTCACCCTATATACTGCTTTCTAACATATATGCTGCAGCTGGTAACTGGAACGGAGTAAAGAGAGTAAGGGAGGCAATGAAAGATAGAAGCGTCAAGAAAATGCCTGGGTGTAGCTGGATTGTCGTGAGAAAGAAAACAAACATGTTTTCTGCAGCAGATAAGTTTCATCCTAGTGCCAACGAAATATATGCAGTTCTGAAGGATTTGACAGCTCTGATGAAAGAAGAAGGCTATATCGTGTCTGCCCAATCCATTTTGCATGATGAAGAATGAGAGAGATTCTTATCTGTGACCATTGATTGCATACATCTTGATTGATCTGAGACCCTAACTTCATTATGTCAATTTTGAGTAGTATAACACACACACTAAAAGACAAGGGAAGCAGAGACTTACATAGTGGAAGGCAAAGATTTCATCTTGCACTTGAGAAGTCTGACCACGACTGGATGGTTATCAAAAGTGAAGACATTGTCTTTCCTGGAAGGCACTCATTTTCTTTATGGAGGTGACAAATCAATTTCTTCCATTGCAAATGTGTGGCACTTTATCCATAATCGTATTACAGAGCAAGGGAAAAAACACAACAATTACATCCTTTGGTTCATCTGTCTTGCTGTCCAGCAAATACACAGAACTTTGTGAATTTCTCTCAACCATGGCTAAAACTATGAATATGTCATGAACTATGGTAAATACTAATTTCTTGAAGTATATGTTTATCCTTTATAAACTTTAAGTATCATTTTATTGTCCACTTATGGATTACCACTATTGGTTTATTTTTATTTAAATTGTGATGCTTTTAAATTAAAGTGTCTTGAACCACACGTGTGATAATCATCTGGTTTGTCTTTGCAGATGCTCAACTTTTTAAAAATATTTTGAAAAATGAGGGAAGAATCTGCATAGTGCTTGATGTGGGCTGTGGAGTAACACGTTTTGGAGCTTATCTTATTTTATCAGATATAATAGCAATGTCTTTGGCACCCAATGATGTCCATAAAACCAGATTCAGTTTGCTCTGGAGGCGAATTCTTGCATACCTTGGTGTCTTGGGAACAATGAGGCTTCTTATCCTAGTAGATCTTTTGAAATTGCTCACTGTTCTAGCTGTTAGATTGATTGGTTTCAATGAGATGGGACCCTTCTGCTTGAGCTATATGGGTTGCTCCATTCTGGAGGTTTTGTTTCTACTCATCTTCTGAAGCATATGCACAAGATGGAGAAGATAAAAGAATATAAAGAATATGGAGGGAGATGAGTGCTCTTGTGGAACGCGTGTGTTGGAAAATTGCAGCCAAGAGCAACCAAACAGTCACTTGGGCTGAACCACTGACAAATGAGTGAAACTTAGAAAGAGAGCCTGGTACCCAACCTCCTCTCTGCAGACTGATGATGATTCAGATGTGGCACGGGGTGTGCCAATGGAAACTTGCATGACACCATACTCTGACTGTGACTGCCCCCTAATATTCCAATGTCATGGTCTCTTGAGTTTACTCTCTTATTAATTCTTTGTCTAAGGAAAGATAGTCCACATAAACAACCTCGGTGATTTTCATTCTTCTCTCACATGGAATGGAGGCTATGCAATCATGACACCCTTCTTTATTCTCTCTGGTGCAATTGGTATTGGTATGCTGTTGAAGTGATCCTATTCATTATACATTGGACTTTCAACCCAGCTTCTACAGTTGCAATATTTTTATCATTAACCAGTAGCCACATTCCTCACCTAAAGAAGAGGCCCTTTGCATACCTCATAGAGGAGAAAGGTCCACTGTTACCATAAGCCTAGAAGTGGCATTTTGGCTAAAATATGACCTCCTATACAATATAGGTAAAACAATCTTACACAGCAGTTTGTCCTGTCCATTGAGAAAGCAAATTTCAGATATGTTAGGCTCTTTTTGGTAAAGTTTTCGTTATCATTTTCTCACAATTACTCATTTTTCGATGGGTTTGGTATCTATTCTAAAACTTTTTTGTGTTCAGAAGGACTTGGAAACCCCCCCCCCCCAAAATCCATAATAGACTTTTTCTCTATTATATGGATTCTGAATTAAAACTCATTCTACTGATTTTTGCACAGAGCAACTTAAATCCAAGTGCAAATTGAGGGTACAAAAGTAACATTCTTGTTATGAAAGCTCTATTATTTCTCCTTTATCTTACTCCCAAACCCTAACAATCTGTTCTCACAGCTTTGCTTGTGGCTGCTCTTGCTCGAGGCTTCTCAAACTCTGCACACAGTACACCACTGGATCTCTTAGGCCTGGTTCACTATACAAATTTCTTCAGGTATTTCTCTCTCTTTCATGATGTTTTCCCCTTTTTTCCTTTTTTCTGGTTTGCTTCCAGGTTTTGTATTTCTCTTATCTGCAATGTTCCACTGAGAATGAAAAAGATTTAAGGAGTAAGAGTCGCAGTTTTACTGATTACATTCATGCTTTGAAATACCTGCTAGTTAGATGATTCCACTCAGGGCCTTCTCGTTCAATATGTTTATTCTTTCTGCCCTTTCATCTTGTCCTATTCATCTTCAAGTTGGTGCCCTAAGACCAGAATTTATTTTAGTACTAAACAACTTCTTGGTCTTGCTCAGATGATCAATTAGTTTTTCTTCATGATTATTTGTTGTATGAGTTCCTTTTCATTTCCTCTTTCGATCGACATGATATATACTGATGAGCTAGTAGTCTATTGAACTCCCTAGGTGAAATGTGACTGAATTTGGGTTCATAGCGCTAGAAGGAAGAGACATTGATGAATGTTATGTTAAACAGAGCCAGGGGCTTTTGGTTTTCGACTTTGGTCACATGATTTTAGTTTGCTGGAATGAAGAATTAAATCCTACGTCCATATTAGGGTATACTGATTCAATTAATCTTTGTCTGATACTATGTTTAATTAAAAAGATCTTTTCAAGCAACAAATTCTCAATAATTGCATCCGGTTGTGATTCAGAAAATGGTGATAGACATGCTAGAGGGTATTTCGGAGACAAAATCCATGGGTTTGGGTCTAGCGATTTCTGAATGGCTCATTCTCACGAGGGCTCATGACATTAGGGTCGCAAGCAACGCTTTGGTATATACCCTTTGGTGAATGGGACTCTTTACCTTTGTTTACTTGTGCTGTTGTTCAAGCAGTTCAGGCACATAATCATTCACTTTACTGTCTTATGTATTTTTCTACTCTTCAAACTTCTTTATTGGAATTTCAGTCAGCTACAACAGCAGTAGAGAATTCAAGTCCGTCTATCCCTGGTGGATGAACAAGTGAAGAAGGTTGTATTGGTTGCAAACAGAGTCACTGCTGCTAGAGTTGCTGCCATCAATGCTGTTCCTTTTTCTTGCAAAAAATGCCATTAAACCTGTTCAGGACATCATGGATGCAAAATTCTGTGACACAAGTATTTTGGATGCAAACATTCCCCTGATTTTGTTATTTGACTGGATTATGTATTTGAGAAGACAGATCTCCTCTCCTTGTTGGCAAGTTGACCAGAGAGAATGAGGGTCAACAGCAGTAGATGCTGATCTATTTGTTCAGACTACAGCATGTACATAGATCCATATGTATATCAATTGAATGATTTTCAAGTGTTTCCTCGAATACCATTTACATCCAAATTCAAATTCAGGATGGTGCACATCTCAAGAACTCAACAAATCGTGTAAATTGGGAATAACAGAAACTTCACTCATGACTAACAAGAAACTAACACCCTTCCCACTTTTGAGCCTGGGAAAGACAACAGTTGCTGCGGTTTTGCAAATTGAATTTTGTACAGAGTTTCTCAAGTCTAACTCTGGGTTGGAACAACTTAACCTGATTCAATTGACCTACCCAAAACTCAAAACGTTGTAATGAAAAATTGAAATTATCAAAAAATCTTCACCTGTTGACATTTCTCATAATTATTAGCACGCAGAGTCTAGACAAGGGTAAAATTATTCTACACACAGTAAGCCAAACCTATTTTCCATTCTAAAACCCATTTGGACAATAGTTATCAAACCATTTTTCATGCACTAATAAAAATAAAAAATTACTATACGTGAAAGTGAAAATGAGAATGAAACTTAGTACCAAAAGAGTTTGAATGATTAACAGAATAGCATTACAATGTCCAGTCAACCATTGCTATCCACCTAAATATCGTTTATATCAGCATAAAATCTTGCCTCTAGCATCCATCATTGGACCCATGTAAATTAAAATGCCTTCTATATCCATCATTACACTCGATAGAGATTTTCTGCACTGAAAATACAAAGCTGTAAAATATAAACCAAATCACTTCCACCACTGAAGTTGGTACAGAATTTTGGTGTAGTTCCGATCGGGAGATGCCAAGAATACAGTCGACAGCATAATAAGCACTCAATATTTTGGTGGTGGTTTCTGGGTAGGCAGTAATCCAAAACGCTTCTTCAGAAGAACTCTTTGCCTTGAGTACTTGTCATCAGGAGAGAAGCGAGCTGAAATTGATAAAATAGATAATCAAACAAAAGATGGGATAACAACCCATATTTGTAACACTCACTCTCTAAAGAACTGAGTATAGGTTAGTGATTACCCAATTCATTTATAGAACAATTAATCAATGACTCACACAGATGCTGAAATATCATAGAAAATTGATAATTCTTCCAAGAACACTCCATTGGTTGAGTTCTTTTTCTGGAAGAAATCAAAAACCACTAATGATCAATTGTCATGATACAGGTTCTAACATTACATCTTCATTGGTAAACTTTTCAGAGTCGAGAAAATATTCATGCAGAGCAAATCCAGTAAATGGTAGTGTTCCACACTCTACATCGGATAGACAGATAGAATTGCAGCTCCAGTTGCTTAACAAGGAAAGTCTGTGATAAATAAAAGGTGGCACAAAATTGTACTTGCAATGTGGCAAAAGTTTCAGGATTGCATTTGAAGAACGTAACAGGGTCAGAGGCTCATTCCAGCCATATTGAAGGCTAATGTAAACAAATCAAGGGAATGAAACAGATAAGGGACCCTCTATTTAACATATGAAACTCAATTTACTCAACAACCTACACATTTTTTACCATCTAGATGTCAACATTTAACATCAGAAAAGAAGCGACAAAAGTAAATTTTCTAAATGGAAAGAAAGGCTTCACTTTTATTGAAGAGTTCGACAGGTGTGCTGGAAACTAAGGATTGGTAACAGGTAATTTTTCAGTTGCTAGTTCAGCAGCACAGGGGCAGTTGTGATGGCCCCAGGTGAGCCCATACTGCTGACTCCAGCCCTTATATTTAGTTTATAATTGTTGATAGGTTGCCTTGTGTCTCCTCAATCCTTCCAAATAATAAAAAGGGGCAGGGGGGTTACGATGGAGGGGAGGAAGGGGGATGCTATGCTCATCTTTTCACCTAATGCAAAAACAGATCAGTGTCAGGATCATAGGAAAGTTTAAATGCTAATGTTCTGGATCATTCTGGTTTAGAAAATACAAACAAAGGATCAACAAATTCTTTCATCAGAATACAAACCGTGGATCAGCCAATACATTACAAAAATACATCAGTATCATTCTCATCAAACATGGATCTTAGCTGGATTCTGGACCAAGTTTTGAACTTAGTTTTAACATCAAAAGATCATGAAATCAAGCTATACAAATGATATGAAATCCATCACAAAATAAAATTCTCACCTGGATGAGCAGATTGTGTTGCAAGTCCAAGTGGTGATTCTTTCTGTGACAGGAAAACAAATGGAGGTTGGTACCAAATTTAAAAAGAAAAAGAAAACGAGTAACTTAGAATTCAAAATTTACACGTAAGTTGTAACATCAACAAAAATGACAGGAACTGTACTGCATTAGTGGCATTCTATTAAGGGTCAAGTTGAAAGAGAAGAAAGCAAACAATGCTCCAAGGGACCTCGATGCATTGGTTGGTTTGAGGTACTGGGTACATAAACTAAGTCGGAAAACCATCAATGTACTTCTTATCAAAAATGACATTGTTGGCTCCATGACAATGAAAGTTGAGGCTCACTCTGGGTCTTAATAAAAAAAAGCCACTAGATCTAGGTTCCTCTGGCTGATTGGTCAAGCAGTATTCAAACAAGACTGCCCAACCTAAACTCTCCATATTTTGTAGGTTAAAGCTTTTAACTCCTCAACTGGCTCTTAATGTAAACAGATTGTCGGTAGTTTACCAAACTAAAGCAGACAAACGACTTAGGCAGAAAACAAAAAATAACCCTTATAGATGGACTCTCCTTGCAAAGGGACAGTAAAACTTATATGCATATATAACCTCTAACATTCACTATCACACTCCCGGCTCTAGAAGATTACAAATCGATCAATACCAGTGCAAAGAGCTCATACTGCAGAGATTACTTAGTCTGAAAAAGCAATCTAAGCAAAATTTGCAGAAAATAATTTGTTTCTAACAAAACCGTGTCTAAAGCCATTCCAGGTTCAACAAGTGGAAGAAATACCAGTACGAACAACAGACATGGATATTAACAATACCTTGGTGGTGTAAACTTTATCACCGTTTTCATTGATATAAAACTGAAGATACATAGTTCGAGATCTTCAACCTGTTAATATCAAAAGTAAGCCAGGTATTGAATTAACTAAACAACGTTATTAAGAGATGGGAGGAACAAAGAACGAAAATCTCCAAAAGTAAGGTCAGGAGAACAGAATAACAAAAACAACTAGATGATTCAAAAACCCTAATATAAGAAAAGGTTAATCTTACCAAACGAACGAAAACAGTTTGTTCGTCAGAAGCTACTGAAACGCTATCGCCACAGAAGTACTTGACGGCGAGACTCGAGAGCAAGCTTGAAGGGTTTAACAGAAGGGCTCAAAGGAGTTAGGATTTTTAAGGAGTTAAAGGGGCATGAGGGCATCAACGTTGTTTCACCTGCCCATTTTGCCCCTAAATTTCAAGCTTATGAATGGTAGCTTGAGGGGTAGACAATGTACTTTTGTTCATCTGAGTGGTAATGCTCAAAATATGGTTTCTCCCTTTGGAGCCATTTAAAAATTGAAAAAAAATTGTCAAATGCAGGGTTGAATGAGTGGTAACTGGTATGGTTCATATTTCTCAGTGGTGTTTTTGTTTTTGCTCTTTTTCCCTTTTTTTTTTTTTTTTTTTAAAAAAACCCCTTCCCCAAAAAAAAAAAAAAAAGAAAAAATTTTGATTATCAAAAAATAATAATAATAAATAAAAGAAATTCTTTTTTATCTCAAAAATAATAATAATAATAATAAAATTTCAGTGTCGTTTTTTGGTAATCAGAAAATTTTCAGTGTCTTTTTTTTTTTTTGGTAAGAAAAATAGGGGATGCAGTAACGGCGACCTAGCCCCCCCGCTACGCAATGTTCGGACTTTTTATCGAGTGCGACCTATGCAAGCATTGTATAATGAATTGTAAACTAGTACATCATACTAATGTGTAGTGGCATACATGCTACCGCCGAGCCCCACCCGGAAGGCCTTATACTATGTCCGCGATGTTTAGCCGGTAAAATTCCCATGTGTTTTGCCTCAATAGGTTCCAAAGAGCACCCTGAAACAAGGCTATTTCCAATGCAAGAAACAAAAGAGCATAGGGAATTTGAACCTGGGACATAAGGTTTACCTTGACTTACCTTAAATTAATGTTACATGCTATCAAATTTATCAAAAGACTCCCTCGTGATTTAAGCAAGTTAAATATTTCAAAATGACAAAATTAACCTTAAACGAAAAATTCTACGATTTGTTTCTTCGTCTTCTTCTACTATTATAACTTCTTCCTCTTCAAATCATAAATCCTAACAAGATTTGAGATATATAATTGGTTTTTTCAAACTTAAGATGTGAGAATAATATTAGAATTAGATAAATAAAAACTAATTGCAACTAATGATCTGCACAATAAAGGATTTGACTAATAATTTGGATAGCTCATAGGGTGGGATTGAAAATTTCTCTAAAAATTTTTTTTTTTTTTTTTTTTTAGTTAATAATGAGAGAAAAATCGTTTACTGTGCACTCCTACAATATGACACGTGGAATATGCTAAGTTGGGGACTGAGATTAAATGTTGATTTTGACTGAAAAGGAACTAAGTTTTAATACCCATTTGGCTTATACATTGCCCATTTTCATAAACCCAAATTAAATTTTCTTTCAACCCAGGAATTCTCCCTTTCCTCCATTACCACAACAGGCTAAGAATCATGTCATGATCGACAACATAGGCAGAGCTCCGTTTTACGTCCTTGCAGAAATCTTTATTACAAAAAAAAAAACTTGCAAAAATCTCAACATATTGTTTCTTTTTATTTTTTTCCTGTTAAACCATTACTTCCAGAGTATATAGTTTATAATACTCAGATCGTTGTTTCTAGCTTGTATTTATAGAACAAAACTAGGTTTTATAGTTAATTAGAGTAAGGCCCATTACACCGTCGGATTGTACTAATTTGATGGCCTATATTAGAACATACGTTAAGTATAACTCAAATCCCTCAACCGTATTTAACTAAAGTATGACTTAGATACCTCAACAATTCTTTATATTTATTCTAATCAATTCATTTTCTTCTTGCTTCTTCCTTCAAACCCATCCTTCTTCCAAAGGAGTTCTCAAAGGGAAATAGTGACAACCATGATGGAGAAAGAGAAATGGTGGAGGAAGGGAGTGAAAGAGTTTCGTGGGTTGAAAGAAAATTTGATTTGGGTTTATGGAAATGGGGTAGGTATAAGGCAAATGGGTGTTAAAATCATGGTTCACTGTGCCGGCGATATGTCGCCATGTCGCTGGGGGGCGACACGACTCCCCCCAACAACACGATATATACCAAATATCGGCGACATATCGCCCTATGTCGGCAATATATCGTCATCTCGCTGGGGGGCGACACGACTCCCCGCAGCAACACGATATATACCAAATATCAGCGACATATCGCCCTATGTCGGCAATATATCGTCGACAAGTCAATATATCGCGGAAAAATCGGCAATATATCGCTACATTCGCCATATATAACAGCTTTTCGTTTGTTTTTCGCAGATTTTTCGTTCGCTTTTTGCCAAAGTGACATAGGGCCCCCCGTGTCCGTTGGCAACAATATGTGAAGCATGAGCCATACTCAACATAATTGTATAATGAATTGTAAACTTTAGTACATCTTTTTACTAGTTGTGTATTTGTTTATATGAATTTTCCAAACTTTAGGTTAGGTGATGTTTTAGGTCAAAATAACACTTCCAATGTGTTTATTGACCTCAAATTAAGCTACATGTCAAATTTCAGGTCAAAATGACCTGAAATACCCTTTGAAACAGGTTTCATCGAACCCCTGCCAAAAGTCGGTCGACTTTTGGCGACATGTCACTCGAGTCGCCGTGTCACTAGGGTCCGACACGGCGACACGTGCCGACATGTCGGACCTTGGTTAAAATTGAGTTGTTTTTTTTTTTTTTGGAATGAGGTTTCATCCAGGCCAACTTGCGCGCACCACGACTACATCCTCAAGGCGCTTTTTATATAATTAATATAATTTAATTATTTTTAACTTAAAATCAACTTTTAATCTCATCCCTCGATTAAACATATTCAATGTGTCAAACGGTAAGAATGCATGGCTGATAATAATGCAAGTGGAATTATACCCAAAAATATATATAATAGCGATAATTATTACTGTCTCTTGTATTATAATTTAATTACTAAAAGGACCTTACTTTTATAAACTATTGTTACCACGCTCAGTTCTAACAGTATGTTGGGGTAATTGTATTACAAATTCTTCAAACATACAAAGATGAAATCGCAATACAATTGAGAGATGAAGATCGTCTTTGCAAATTTGAAGAGCTTGAGTGCACCGCGAACCACCTTGATAAGGTTGAGTCACACATTGATGTTGTCTTTAAGGTAATTGATGCACCCTACTACCAAGGGTTCTTCGCACCACCACCTCCAAGATAAAGCAACCTCCAACTGGAAGATGAGGTAGTTCTTCTAGTCCCTTAAAGGAACCAAAAGCTAGAGCACAACACTTAGACAACTCAAGAAAGAAATGAACCTTGTAAAACAAATAATGTGAGTGAGGAGAGTCACAATAGCACACAATATGCAAGGAAGAGTTGGGTTTATATAGGCCCAAACCACACCTCCCCACAAGGGGAGAATCAATTCTCCACTAATGGAGAATCAATGGTTTGTCCCTCCTCCACTAATGTGAATAAACCCCCTGACCTAACCTCCCCACTACTTGGGGAAGTAACTCTCATATTCACTTCTTTGGAATGAATAAGCTTTAACCCATTCAAAGACCTTAACCCCCACTCATGGTAATGGCTATGAATGGTCATGAAGTTGAAATGAGAAATAAAGGTCAAGAGTTAGAATTTGAGTAATTCCACCATTCAAGTTAGCCCACCTCATCACAATGATCAAGACCTTTAAGACCCATGACCAATATCATGAAGGGCCTCCTTTAACCATGGTCATGAAGGGTCTTCTTTACTCATGGTGCCTCATTACCACCCTTACCTCATGGTGCCTCATTACCACCCTTATCTCAAGGGTCCCACACACAAACAAAACAATTAAATAAAAGAAATGCAAAAACTAATTTTGAAACTTAATATATAGATAATATAGATTTTAATAAAAAACCTAACACAAGATTAAGAGACTATTACAGTTGAATATTTAATGTCTATTTGTCTTTCTAAAATTGAAGTCAAAATACATTACCATCATTATTTAGAAAAAAATCATATAAAGTATCAATTTTTGAGTTATATTCTTATTATTTTGAATTCAAAATTTGTTTTTACTTAAATTATATAGTAAATAAAAAATATATATAATGAAAATGGGAACTTCTTAAAACTAATAACATCAAATTGAGTAAATGTAAGGTTGGTAGAGTGGTAAAATCCATACTTTTCATTGGAGAGATTATGGGTTCTACTCTTGCGGACGACAAACCTCCCTCTGAGAAGCTGGCCCAAATGAACTTAGATAGACAAAAAAAAAAATTATAATAATAAATAAATAAATAAGTAGAATAAACTTTAAGATTATTTTGAAAATTTTAAATAAATAAAATTTGTCACATCATCACTTAATTAAGTTTAGATTAATAATTTCAAAAAATATAGAAAATAAAATAGTAATTAAGCATTAGAATAAAGAGACAACATAATTATTCTTAAATAATAATAATGCGAGTGGAATATCTCTTTATCCCGGGCTCGGACTTTGGATCCTGAACGGGACTCGACGGGATTTTGGTGATTATGTAAGGTTAATACCGTAATATGACATATGACATACCCACTTTGCGAAGGCGAGATTTGACCTGCCAAAGACCAAACTTCGAATCCACGTCTCTGCAATTGAAAGAATGAAAAAAAATCTATTCCTTTCCGCGGAAACGATTGAGGATCACATTAGTGTTAAGCGAAATCTCTCAATTTTTATTTCATCTGCAAACCCTAGATTTCTGCTGTCTTTTTATACGGAAGAAAACCGATGTTTTTGAAGAATCTGAATTGATTGTAGAAGTTCAATCTGCTAAATTATTGTAGAAGTTATTCAGAACGATGTCCTTTGAGGACGAAGAGGTGCTTGAGCACACGCTTTTGGTTGTTCGCGAAGTGTCTGTGTTCAAAATCCCTCCTCGAACCACAAGCGGCGGTTATAAATGTGGTGAGTGGTTACAATCTGATAAGATCTGGACGGGGCGTTTGCGTGTGGTTTCGTGTAAAGAACATTGTGAGATTCGGCTTGAGGATTCCAACTCGGGAGAGCTTTTTGCCGACTGCTTTGTTCATCCAGGGCAGAGAGAGAATGCCGTCGAAACTGTTCTCGATTCGTCTCGATATTTTGTGCTGAAGATAGAGGATGGGAGCGGCAAGCACGCCTTTGTTGGTTTGGGATTTAATGAAAGGAATGAGGCATTTGATTTCAACGTTGCGCTGTCTGATCATGAGAAGTATGTAAAGCGAGAGAATGAGGAGTCGGGGGAATCAAGCAGTGAGAATCACATCGATATTCATCCTGCGGTGAATCATAGATTGAAGGTATGATTAGTAGCAGTTTTCATTTGTATCTGTATTTTCTATTCTCTGTGGCAAAACATATTCGAACGATACTAAGCCAACCGATCAGTAAATAGGAATGAATGTAGGAGCTGGAGAGAGCTATAACAAGTTTAAGTAACAGTATTGGTCGTGCTTGATTTGTGTGATATGCAATCTTCCTGACTTCTCTATATGTGGTGTAACCTTTATATGTGTGTGTCTCCCCCCCGGGTCAACTGTAATCTTTGTTCAATTAATTAATAATCACATTCGTCTTGTAGGTTGAAGACATAGCAACCATTTAGCCGTTGAAATTAAGTTCGGTTTTCTGTTGTTGCATATAAGAACTGTGTAGCATTTCTGGCGTAATTAGCATTTGGATGTAAGCAGCTTCAAATGATAGAATTGTTTATACTTGCATTTCATTACTACCTTGTTGGAATTCTTGGTTGGATAATTATCTACTAAATTTGAGTCTGGGGGCATCTTTATTTTTTATTTATTATTATTTCTTTTAATGATGATTGCTAGTAAACATGATTGATTGGAGTTTTGACTACTTGGAAGTTGTGACTTGTGAGACCTAGATTGTAATGCACTTGCACGTGATACTGGATCTGCAAAGAATTTATATCATGAAGCACCCTCAAGAAATCATTTTGCTGAATCAGTGGATGGCAATCCATCTTCTATCTTTCAATTCAGAGGGATGTTGAGTCGTTGACAGCGTCTATAAATGCCAAACGGAGTTTCACTGGAGCATGATTCCTTCAATATAAATAGATTTCAAGTAATGTTGGATTTGTTCAAAAGTTGGTTTTGTGCTGTCTAAAACAAAAAAGTCTCATGGAAAAATATAATTATTTGACCAATCAATCTTCTTTGAAATGAAAATATTTATATGCTGTATTGCTAGATGTATGATAAACATACTGTTCATTTGGTTGGTTTTTTTTTTCCTTGTGAATATATTGCTTTGGTACGCGGGGGGGGGGGGGGGGGGGGGGGGGGGGGGGGGGGGGGGGGGGGGGGGGGGGGGGGGGGGGGGGGGGGGGGGGGGGGGGGGGGGGGGGGGGGTTTTTCAATATTTATTTAGCATATATGTTTTCTGTTCATAGTAGTAATGGACAGATGTTGTCCAGTAGCATTCCAATATTATCATTATGATATATTGGTGCAACGTCACTGCACAACGTCAATTCTCAATTGATTGCTGGACTGTGTTATAATACCACGCACATCTGAAGATCCAATGGAGACACTGATTGATCTAGGCTGTTTTTATATGTAGGAGATGGTTGTTTCTTTTGGTTGACATCCTTTTCTTTGGATAAAGATTTGACATTGTTTTGTTTTGCTGAATCATAAAAAATGCAATCAATATTTTGGTTGTGCAAGTGAAAACATAAACTCATATGTTTGTCTGCAAGTTATTTGATATAAAAAAGTAATGTCGGACTTGCATATTTTGTTACCTTTTCTCTCTTGAATTTCTTTGCTTGAGGATGAATGGGCACTTTAAAATGTTAAAAAATGTTCTGTTTTGTGGTGGGAATCATCAGAAACTGTTATATGTAACTCTGAGTGAGGTTATTATGAGATGGTCTCAAGGAAAGCCTCAGGGGTAATACATTAGGCATCTAATTCCTAGGATTTATTACCAATGCTATAGTGCTCTTCCTTTATTTTCCCCGCTTCCAGGTGGTGATTCAACATAACCTAAGTAGGGGCAGATTCAATTTTTCTAGATTCAAATATTTATCTCTTCTGTTTATTGGGACACCATATGTCTAGACGGAGGACATGCTATTAATATTCAGGTTTTGTCACTATCATGTTAATGATACCTTGGAGAGTTGATGCTGCCATCTGGGTTGGAAGTTGAATTGCTCACATGCTCCAGTTTAATTGCCCTTGGAAATACTTAATTTTTACCCATTGGTGGGTTCAATAGGCATTAGGCTTCTTATTATTGGGTTTATTGATGTAATGGGCCTAACTTATAGCCCATAAAGTGGGCATGATGATGGTACACGGGATTGGGTGTTTAAATTCAGTATTTGATTTAATGTTTGAGTTAGATTAGGACACTTAGTTCTTCTTAAAGTGATTAGGAGTCCTTTTATGAATCAAAGTAGGAATTTTAGAAGGTCTATATAAAAGCAATTCAGTCCCCCACCAACTAGAGGATGAGTTGATGAATTGAGTTTTGTTTATTGCTGCATATGAGGTGCAATGACATAGCATCTGCCCCCCCCCCTTCTTTTCTCTCTCTCTCTCTCTCTCTCTCTCTCTCTCTCTCTCTCTCTCTCTCTCTCTCATGCAATTAGTTCTCCTTCTTGTTCCTTGAATTTCTAAGATCAAATCTTCTTATTAGCAATCTACCTGCTTTTCTCTTCCCATACTTTTAAGTTTTTTTTTTTTTTTTTTTTTCCTACTTTATTACTAAACTTAACTCTACCCCAATATGACCATCAGAACCATCCCAAATTTTAGGGATCAACCCCATATTATTACTTGAGTTATCTCCAAGTTTCACCCCATTCCAATAACTTGTCATCCTTATCTCAAGAACCTAACATGACCATCCATACACCACATTACTCTAAATCTCTCCAAAACTATCCAACCACCATGACCTATATTTGATGTATCCGAATCAATTACTCCAAAATCTTAAATTCATCAACCCATACTTTTTGAGTTGAGATTTTAGAAAGCTGGCCCCTAGTTGAACTTCTTCAATCTAGGGTTGCATCACCAGTAGAGTCCTTGAATTCAAATATCTTTTGGAGGGATCTTTTTAAGTAATATTCATGTTGTAAGTTCTTTGAGTTGAGATTTTGGAAAGATGGCCCCTAGGTGAACCTCTTCATTTAGTGCTGCATCACCAGTAGAGTCCTTGAATTCAAATATTTTTGGGAGGCGTCTCCGTAAGCAAATATTTATGTCATAAGTTCTTTAGTTTTGTACTTTTGTATGTGGTTCCCTTCATTTTTGTGAAGTTGGATCTTATCTTTATGGTTTGGGTTTGCTGGGAAAAAATAGCTTATAGATAGACGGTTATGAATCTTATTTTCCCGTAGAGAGAGTGAGGTTTCTTATAGAGGGGACTACAAACTCCTAGAGGTAGAAAAACTCTATCTGCCTGACACTTTATTTTCATGTTGTTTGTGTATTTCATTGACTTTTTTTAATGTTTTGATTTTAGGAAGGTGAGACTATTCGGATAAATGTAAAAAACAAACCAACCAGTGGAACTGGCATGCTTTCAGCTGCTGGGTTGTCTGGTGCTGTTTCTGGCACTGTGAAACCAAAATCTCCGGGCCTTGCTCCACCGCCTGGTGGGGCTGGGAAAGTCAGATCTGCTCTTCCTCCTCCACCCAATGATCCTGTTGCTGCTCGGAAGGCTGCTGGCAATCATGATGTTGAAGGTTCTACAGAAAATGTAAGGCGTGTAAATGATCCTTTCTCAGATTTCTCTCAACTTGAGGTATGCTTCTACAGTTCTACCCATCCATTTCATTTCTTGTACAGGTGCTATTTTCACATGTACTAATACTGAACACTAGGCAACCCCTCCAAATATGAATAAATCATAGATGCATGATTTTTAACCCAGCTGTGTCCTTCTATTTGTCCTCTGGTCTTTAGAGAATTCTCCATTTTCGTTAGAATTACACCCAAGCAATATCATTATGAGGAAATACAAAGATACAGTACTATGATGTTGGCAATTTGAAGGTGGTTTTTTGTCCAATTTTCCACTTCCCTTAGTGGTTTGTGGAAGCTCCCCCCCTCTTTTTTAATCAAAAGGTTTATGAAAGACTGCAATTGCCTACTTGACCTTTTCTCTGGAAATAATTTAAATTGCTTTTGGACCACAAATATTTGAACTAATGAAAAATTTAGGGTGGAGGGATTAGTTTTCCAGTTCATGTGTATCTTGCAAAACATGAGATGTTAACCCCATGCTGCTCCCTCTATGCTGATAGTAGTATGATGATGTGCTAATAAGGGTTGGCTCAGGAATTCAGGACATCTACAGTTTGGATCATTATTGTTTTATATGTATAGTGTGCTGCTGTAGGGGTGGTGGGCCTTGGAGGTTGGTGAATGGCAATTGTATACCCAAAGGTCAAGGCATTGAAATAGCCTCCTAAAAAATTGTTGGGGGTAAGATTACATAGGAAAATTATTCCTCTCACCACCACCACCAGACTGCTTGTGCAAAAGCCTTTGGCACCAGGTTCACCCTTTTTATATAGTGTGCTGCTATAGAGGAAACAATTCCCCTTGATGTATCAATGTAACCATTATACTGAGCAGAGAGATGTATTCATTTTTATAATTATGAAAAATAACTATTGTTTTCCTTTCTTTATAAACTTTCCATTGTTGATTTTATTGTGGGAACTTGCAGAGAACCCTTCCTTCAACTACTGGATCAGGATCAACAACGAGCACCGCAGCTGGATGGGCAGCATTTTAACTTTTTAGGAGCAATTGTTGAATTCCACTGATGTACATTGAGAAAAACAAATGGGGGAGGAAAATGTGAGAAACGAGAAAGAGGAAGCCAAGAAAACAAATGGGGGAGGAAAATGTGAGAGAAGAGAAAGGAAAAGCTGTAGACTGAGGCATTATGTGTATTTACTGATAAATTCTAATAACAATGTCTAATGGAATGTATCTGTTTTGTTGTCTGCTCTAATTTGAATTCGGAAGCCTTTAATTTAATATATTAACCAACTCATAAGATTACCATACATCATGCCCTTGTCTCAGATCTTATTGGTTAGGAATGTCATTTAATTGCTAGAAAATTTATTTGGGTTGTCTTTGCTTCTTTATTGGGGAAACTCTATTGAATGGTTTATTGGAATGTACATCTAGCTTCAGAATATGTTATGAAAACATTTTTTATAGGTTGTAAAATTTCCACAAAGCCCTTAGGTCACTTCAAATACGAATGAATGGAACTTTCAATGCCTTGGCTCATCGAGACATTAACAGCAGGTTCTGGAGTGTGGATCTGACGGGGAGTGCTCCCCCGACGGTGTTACAATCACAAATTATGTGGGGCCCACAAGTAAAAATTAGAAAACAGTTAAACAAAATAAATCTCATCACCCTAATCCTGTGAGTCCCCTGTAATTCATGGTCAACAGCCGTCAGGGGAGACCACAGACTCCAGGTTCTCCTGGTTCTTTTTGTTAAATTTCCTTTTTCCAAATGTTGGTAGTTGGTATACAGGAAATTTTTGGCTTCGTTATGGAACCATAAGAACTGAATGGATAAAGAGACACAGAAGATTGTTTCTACAGTCTACAAAAGGACACACTTAACTGAAAATGAAAATGAAGAAGATACAATTCTACATTATCAATCAAGACACTGCATTCTATAGATAATACCAAATGCGTTTATGGAGAAGTCTCGAAATTGCTAATTTTTGAGCATTGGATTACTATCCAAAGATTCCAACTGAGGAAACATTCATGGGCGTCATAGCTTGGAACTGTTTACTCAAGAAATAAATTTGAGAACACAATGTAGCACTGAAAGCAATTAAATCAAGCTGCAATGTGCAAACCATAGACGCACAGGATCAAAAGAAAACCTTCTTCAGGAAACAGACCAAGTGCAATTTTTCATTATCATAGATTTTGATCTACACGGCAAACATTCAGGTGTCGCTAAATTGGTGATTCCCATGAAGGGCAAAATGTTACATATGTTCGTTCTGTACAGTTGAAGGTATAAAAATGGAGCCGCACAAAAAAACTCTATAGTCATTATCCTAGATGCTGCTCAAGTCCTAGCAATGGCTAAGGATGTATGGACAACTTCTGCACCAGAATTTCTTTCATTCCCCTCTTCTTCTTTAAAAGACCCATTTGCAGGTGAATCAACTCAATACCTGAGCTACAAAACTGGGGATATTCAAAAACTGCTCCAGGACATGAATGAGATGTAATGGTTCAATAATTATTGGGATCACTACAGATATTCTGGCTTCAGAACCCACGAGGATCCATTAGGGTCCTTCTCCAAAAAGGCTATTTCCTTCAGAAGATTCTTAAATAGGGCAAGATCTGTGGAGGGGATCCTGTCCTTGAAATGCTGAACTAAAATAGCAGAACTAGAACGTCCTCCTCGTTGCTGTATGAATGTACAGATCTGCCGAACCAATACCTCAGGCTGAAATCCAGCCTTGTGTGTCGTCCTAGAAGGCCCGACATCTGCATTAGGTTGAGTTCTGACAGTAGATCTCGACGCAGACAACAACTGATGTTCAAGACCATCACTGACAGCCCTTTCTTGGGTTCCTCTGATTTTAGCCAGCAGATCGGTAGAAGATAAAGCCTTACCCACAGACGCTCCAGCTGCAAAGCCATTTGGCCTATTCATCCCACTGCCAGAGGATCCTCCCGAAGATTTAGAATTACCAATCAACTGTGAGTTCAAAGTTGAACCGAACTTCTTACGGACAGATGATGGGGCACCAGCAGCACCCGATCTCCCAGTCCATGTTGGAACTGATATACCATCTTGGCTTCGAAGCATCCTGGATTGGCGTAATGCTTCAGCTGCTCTTTGTGCAACTTGGGAAGCTTGCTCTTCAAGCCTCATCTTCTCATCATCATGGGCATTCATAAGCACATCGTGATTCATTGCACTCTGAAAAAGGAAGAAGTCAGAATCTAATTACACTGCCAATTGGAACAAATATTGATTTTCAACAGTGAAAAATAATAGAGTATCATGACCAAAGGAACTCACATGAATCCCATGAGTATGAAAAAGACTCTTTAGTATGTCTGTTTCCTGATCTGTATCACCGTCACTTTGATCAGCTCTTTCTTTCCCAGATCTTTGGGATGATCCAGGTGCAGGTTTAGTTTCTCTCTCAACAGCAGAAGTACTGGTGCAGGACTCTGTTGCATTGATTGTTCCTTGTTTTTCCTGGTCGTCTTTATGGCCCTCTAAAATGTTTGCCTCATCGGACAATTGCTTGAAAATATTTGATGTTTCAGTGGAACCATCCTCTCCATCAACCAAAGTGAAGAGATCCTTCATGTCTCTAGATTTGAAGAACCTTTTCTGTTGAGGGTTCTTCAATATTTTATTTGTCAGAAAATGTTTGTAAATCTGCCTGTGATATACCTTTTCCTCTATGGTTCCACGAGTAATCAATCTATAAATAGTAACATCCCGTGTCTGTCCAATACGCCATGCACGTTCTCTTGCCTATTTTAAAGAGCAATTTCATCTATAAGGTTATACACATGGATTGTCGATTGTTTCAGCAGAAAATAGAATATGCATCACTTGAAAAAGAGGAAGAGAAAATCATGGATCAATGAAAAGATATACCTGCATGTCCGTAGAAGGGTTCCAGTCAGGATCAAAGATGATAACCCGGTTTCCACCAGTCAGATTTGTCCCCAACCCACCTACTTTGGTAGTCAGTATAAAGATGAATATATCATCTGAGTCATTAAATTCATCCATCAGGGCCATTCTCTGTTTTACAGGAGTGAGCCCATCCATGCGACGGTAGGTATAACCATTCGCAATAAGAAAATTCTCGAGGATGTCAAGCATTTGTTGGGTCTGAGCAAAAAGAAGAACACGATGACCTTGATCTTTCCACAGCTTAAGCACTTGGGCAACTACTTTCATTTTTCCACTGCGATCTGGGTTTCCATAATCTGGATTGCTGGATGCATGGTCTCTTTCAAGCAGATCAGGATGGTTGCAGATTTTACGCATAATATCAATCCCATAGAGAGAGTTCTTGCTCCCATCAAATATCTGCTCCACTTCAGAGCTAGCAAGAAATGCTCGATATACAGTACGCTGCTCAGCAGTAAGGCTACAAAAAAGAACATGCTCAGCCTTCTTAGGAAGCTGAGCATTTACATCAGCCTTCATACGACGGAGGAGATATGGCATGATCAGGTCACGTAGCACCACAGCGCACCTGTAAGCTGTGGATACTTGTAATGGAGTTGCATTTGCATAACCACCAACAGAAATGGGAACTGCAAATTCTGCCTCAAATACAGGCAAAACTCCTAGCTTGCCAGGGAAGACAAAATCAAACAATGACCACAACTCTGACAACTTGTTCTGAATTGGTGCTCCGGTCATTATTATACGGTGCACAGTCTGTAGCTGTTTGCAGACGAGAGTAACCTCTGCATTAGGGTTCCGTATTCGATGGCCTTCATCCAGTATAGCATAACCCCACTGAATGTCTAGCAGTTTATCCCCTAGTATCCGAATCTGCTCGTAAGTGGTAATCAGAAGCCCAGACTCTGATCTCAAAACACGATTTATCAAAGAGTCCCATCTGTTTGTTGTTTTGGAGGGTGGTGTTCTCCCATCATCACTGTCTAGTGAGCCTTCACTTTCATCATCACTAGCATCCAAGTCTGCCCTCTGTCTATTTGCTGCAACCTTTGCAGAATCATGCAGTATTTCAACATGAAAGCTTGGGTACCATTTACGTGCTTCCCTCCTCCACTGTCTCAAGAGGGTTACAGGGCAGACCACAATACTTGGTTTGTACATCTTACTGAAATGCAAAGCTCCTAGGAAAGATAGGACCTGAATGGTTTTACCTAGACCCATTTCATCACCAATAATACCACCTGCTCTTTGGCAATGAAGTTCCCACAGCCACTGCACTCCCACTTTTTGATAGTCAAAAAGCTTGCTGAAAATAGCTTCTGGGATTTTCAACCCTCCTTCAAGCACAACAAAATGAGATTCATTATCATCCACATCTTCATCATCTTGGTTTTCCTCTTCATTGTCAGACATCACCATGCCATCCCCAGCATCTTCTTCTGGAAAGAAAATGATAAATCAGCAAAGTCAATTATGAATAAGAGAATTTGGGTTCCAAAAAAAAAAAAAAAAGAAGGAATGTAGAGGTTTCATTGGTGATGCAAAATCTGCAAAAATCTAAATTAGTCAATTGTGAGTTATACCATATTGTAACTGTTTCTGTATTCCATAGTTTCAGTTTAGAAGGGATTAGTGGACATTTGACAACAGTTGAGGTGCTCCACAAACAGCAAGTTGCTGAATGCTGATGAAGTGGAGCTATATAATCGTAGTTTTGTTGAAAATACTGCTGAATTTGATTACAAAGGAGTAATACTGAGTCAAAATCTCAAGCTTTATATCAGATAGTATCATACTCAAGTTCCTAAAAGTGCTCAAAACCCACAAAGCTGGGTGAGGTTCAAAACTTAGTATTGGCTCCAACAGTATATACAGCAAAGAACAGAACAAAGTTCAATATTTTATACTTTTATGTCATATGATCCTTTTAGGGAAATTATCTATACTTCACCACTGCTGGTTATTATTATTATTGTCATTATCATTTAAAAGAATAAAGATCAAATTTAAGGATAGTCTAAATTGTTCCATTCCTAAACAAATTTCAATATGATCACAAAGTCTTCCAACAAAAACAAAAAACCAGTAGGCCATCATTGGCAGTTCGAAATTGAAGCCCTGCTTATGTTTCACATTTAATCCTGAATTCATGATACACATACCTCATTATTTCTGGCATATGTATAGACATCAAAATGCCATATTTCCATTTTAAATGCATCAGTTTCAACTCAGTGTGAATATATGCAAATAGCTTAAACTAAGGAGCAACAGAAGACTAGCGGATAAAGTTTTTAGGGTTATGAATATAAAGATGCCAATACCTTCATTAAGTTTTTCCTCTTCATTAAGGACCTTTGTCCATCGTTTTCCAGGCAAAGGCCTCTTCTTCTTTGTTCTCTTGGCTTTACTCTTCTCAAACTTGGTTGGTTGTAAAAGTTTTACGGGCATTTTTAGTCTCTGAAAAGGACGAGTTGGTGCATCAAGTTTAGGTAGAGCATTTGCTTCAAGTAGCTTGGTAGTTGATCGAGCTCGTGCCGCCTCTGAGAATGACCTAACTGCTTTAGCAACACTAATTGAAGCAACGTTCTCAGCTTTGGCTTCTTCCTCAGTCATGTTGTGTCTACTTGATGGCCCAGGCTGCTGAACCCGACGTTCAAAGCCTTTAAGCTTATGAAAAGGAGTTAAAATTCCTTTACGGACCAACTCATCCCTTTCCTAAGATGCAAATAAAAGAGTTAGCTCTAACTTTTCAAAGATATTCATAGAATTTATCAATCTATCATCATGGAGAAAAAATATTTAACTCCAAAGCCTTTTATTCAGCCATCATGAAATAAGAAACTATTGTTTGTGCAACTTACTGTTTCAACAAATCCTGCAGAAGCTGCATCTAACACTGCATCAAACTCATCATCCTCATTGATTGTTACTTTTTTAAGCTGTTTTTTAGAATTTTTGCTTGAGCTTTGATCTTCTTTTAGCTTTCTTTTGAGTCTTCGCTCCTCCTTGACCAGATCCGAAATCAACTTACCATCCTGAGAACTTTTGGTAGAGTTATCTTTATCCAACTCTTCAATTTCCTTAAGGAGCCGAACCCTTGTTTTCTTAAGGCTGTTAAGACGATCAGCAGTAAGGGCATACTGAAGGGTTAAATCATTTGCAAAAGCTTGAGCATCACTTTTAATTTCCCCAGCATCTTCCCTCTCCCTGTCATCTATCTCATCTGAGTCATTCAGTTCATTTCTTTTAATGTTTTTTGCCTGCTCACCACTAGCTGCAACAGCTTCTATTTCGAACTCTACTGCCCGCAGTTTGTTATAAAGTTTTGATAGGTCAGAAGAAGATGATTTGCTGTCTTTAATTCCATCATGGTGCTCCAAATTGCTTCCTTCAGCTTCATTCCTTTCTCTGGCATCTTTTTTAACCTGTAACGAAAAAACATCCACATGAATAAGGAACAGATTTACAACAGGGTGTATCCAGGCGTTACTATTGAGAAACTTTGTAAAGAAATAATGTGGGGGGGAAACTGACCTCTGTAAGAATGTGATGTTCAATGTCTGCAGGATTGGCTGATGTGACACCCAAACTACTAAGTAAAATTCTATCCTCCTCCTCTTCCTCCATGGCATTAGATTAATCTCTCAGCCAATAAAAGCCACCCTGTCAAAACCAAAAAAGAAGTTAAATTAATTACTAACTTATAGTATCAAGCAGCTTAATCTATTTCTCAATTCTTCACATGTTGTATTATATACGGTAAGATTAAGTCCAGAAAGAGTGGGTTAGTATAGAGCTCTGCATGCCTCCCAAGCCACAAGAAAAGCACAAAACTTAACTTTCCCTTCGGCTTCAAATATTTTTTAGCCATAAGAAAAGCAATGGCATGAAAACTGAAAAACATAATAAAAGGAACGAAAAATAAAAACAAGTTCCTATATTAACATGAAATGCAGACAAGTTGAATATACAGTTCAGACCACAAAGACCACTTTATCTGGTAGAACAGCTCAGTAAAACTAGGAAGCCAAGGTTCATTTCAACAACAACAAATACCCAGCTTTTATCCCAACTAAATGGTGTTAGCTACATGGATCCTTGCCTTCCAATCAACTCTACACAAGGTCAATCTGATAACCAACTCCTACTATATCCTTTGCTGGAATAGCCCAGAAGACATGAACCATTTCTTCTTTTACTGTCTCTTCTCCCACTCCATATGAATGAAAGCTAAATCATCCATTTGGCACCACTCTAGACACTCCTTTGTGTTCTCCAGGGATAGGTTATAGCTGTTGAGATCCTTTTTTGGCAAATCTATTTGTGATGTGATTGGTAAATTGGAGTTTGGTGCGACCATATCTCACTTATGGTGAAACCGGAACCTTAGAGATGGAACTCCAACTCCAGATCTCTGGACTTGATTTAGAAAGCCATTTGCTTTGATGTCTCTGCTAGACTAAGTTGTTTCCCAATCCCCAATTTTGTGTAAATAAAAGGCTGATTGTTGTTAGCTAGGGGTCTTGGCTCCCCTTTTATTGTCGCCTAGTACTTTGTAGTCCAACCCCCCCCCCCCTCTCTTTCTCCTCGTACATTCTCTTCCTCCTAACCTTTTCGAGGTTCTTTGGTAATGACATTTTTCATTCATCCAAAAACAAAATCCAAGCAAACCACTACTTGTTGAAGAGTAAAACTGATCAGTAGGATTCTGCTGCATACACTGTATCAGTATACGAGTCGACTAAGAGGTCGACGATTTTCATTTGCTTCAACGACCCACTTGAAGTTTTCCCATTTCAGGAAAAAAGGTGGGAACAAAATAATCTCCCTCACGGGTACCACAACAAAACCCTCAGTTTCAGGTTTCCCTTTTCCTCTTTATGATATTCAATCTAACCTCAACTTAACATTAACCAAAAGGATATCGAAATAAACAAAAAGAACAAAGAAGCAAAATTGTATTGGGCAACAACAATTTCAGGAGTTGATTACGATGATGTATAAACAAATGAAGAAGACAAGGCACCAGGTCAAAATACGGTACGATTACCAATAAGGATTATCGATTCTTACCAGAACCTGTTATCGTATTTCTTTCAAGAACAAAAATTGTTCATCACATTGTTCCTTGCCCAAATCTGAAGAGAAAACACTCCGAATTTTCAAATCACTTGAAAGCAAAAACCCTAGTTAACGGTTATAAGTCCAGGAAATTTTTTAGCTCAACGGAATGCGAAATGGACGAGTAGTTCGGATGAATGGCGGTTAGGTTGTTCCTTCGAAACTCCGACTGCGCGCGAGCGCAAACGCGTGCGGTGGTTTCTGCTTGTATTTGTTCTCGCGCGTGTCAAACAAGAAAGAGATTTTCTCTCTCTCTCTCTCCAGGTATCTATCCATCTATCGTGAGCATGAGTGATACGATAACAAATCTACGCATCTCTTGGGCCGCTTGATGTCCATCATGCCACGTAGACGGCAGCTCTGACCTAACGTATCTGACGTTGCTTGCGCCAGATCCAGCCACTTGTCATGATAATGGGAGTCCACGTGGACTTTAAAGTACGTTGCGCCACGTGTAAGAGATTGTTAGGTGAGTTAGGTTTTGAACAGAAACGTATTTAATGGCGAAAATGGCGCTACAGCGAGACCCAGATTTCCAGATTGAAACAGGGAGAGAAGCAAATGGGGAAAGAAGCTGAGCAGTTGAGTGGAGAGGAGAATTCCTTCACAATTGAAGTCTCTGGTTTGCAGTTCGCTTATGATAGCCAAGCTCCGTTATTCGCCAATTTCAACCTCAAGATCTCTCCTGGATCTCGATGTCTCCTCGTTGGCGCAAATGGATCTGGTATAGTATTTCAGTTCTGTTGATTTCTGTCGTCTCTTTTTATGTATTTTGCAAAAAATTGCTCCGATTAATCTTCCATCTAGGTCTTAGGTATCCGAGTTCTGGTTTTCTTTATGGTGAGCTGTTTCTAAACCTTCCTGATCAGGGAAGAAAAAAACAAATAGAAATGTTTTTCTCCAATTGGATGCTGACGTTAAACTGCCCAATCTTTATTTTCGTTATTTTTTTTATCGATACAGTCCCAATATTTCTGTCATTTAGATTCCAGTAAGCTGCTTGACCGTCCAACGGCTTTATATATTGTTCTTCTATTCAACATAAATAAAATGCCACACAGAGCTATATGGATTTCCACTTCTGGCCACTTATAACAAATACCATGTTCTTAGAAAGATCCATTACTTTTTCTAAGTGATGCATTTGTCAGATTAGCTGCTTTGTACCTTTTTGACATTGCTCCTTCTTTTATAAACATGTAGTTAGATCAATTTTTCTACGTGATACTCTGGCTTGTTTATCAAATATTTAGTAGCAATATTTGTTGTAAGAAAAGATGCAGCCGGTGCTGCTGTTTGGTGACCTGAGCATTTTAGGAAGTAATGCCATCAAACAGAAGCAAGAGATAGAAAGTGGGATAAGGCTTAGTTGATAAAAAGAACAGAGATAGAGAGAGAGAGTAGTTAGTCATCCAATCTTGAGCTTTGAACAGAGAGAGGGAGGTTTAGTCCGTTGTACTGCAGGAAACCCAACAATTGTTGTGTGCAGCATAGTGAACAAGAAGAATAAAGATATAATTAAGAAAGGGAATTGGCTGTTTCCTTTTGAATGTTGTTGAACTTGGGCACCCATATGAGATGGCATACTCAAAATCCAGTATGTTGCAGTGCCTTTAAGGAAAAGGGGAATGGAGAGAAGAGAGAGAATTCATTCATTGAAAGGAACAACTCTAACCATTGTGTGGGAAGGTTACTTCAAATGTCTGAAAGTTTCGGTGGATAAAAAAATTGTTGTATTGTTATGGAACCTAATTCACTGTTCTAACTGAAGTCTTCCATCACCAACTGTTAATAGAAACTCAAATTGGGGCCATTTTATGATTTTAGGAAACGAGCTCATGTCATTCAGTCTATACCAAGAAGAGACCAATCTACTTGAAAAGTGTGACTTCGACAATTCAAGAAAGAAGAAAAATGTAGTTATACAAGTTCCTCGGCCATACATTTAGCAGTGAAATCTGGCTTCTTCTTTTCTGTTAACAGCTTGCAGTTTCATAATATTGCTTTCTTGATATTTGAATTCGTGAGTGATGTTCATTAACAGAAAAAAAAAAATGGATGAATAAATAATTAAATTAACGAAACGAAAAACCGAACTACAAGAAGAACCAAATAGGGAAGGATTAGGAAACAGAATGGAATTGAGACCCCAAGCAACAACAATGAGCCTGTTCCTTGGGGAATCAGCTACCGGGGGATGGAAAATAGATATAATCCTAGAAGATACATCAAAGTGAATAGCGTTCCAAATCGAGTCAAGAGAACGGGATTTGGAAGTCTAATGCGTGAGATTGCGCTCCCACCACAGATTGTGGACCATGGCACCAAAGACAAACCTACCAATCCGGTTACAAATTGAGGTACCTGAAAAATTACTCAATACCCAAGACCAGTCATGATCAAACCCAAAGGAGCGACAAGAGTGAGGCCAAATGGAGGCAAGGGCTTTTCTCCAAAGAGAACTAGAGAAAGGGCAAGAAAAGAACAAATGCTCAATGTCCTCAATACCATTCCAACAAATGATACAATTGGGGTTCGTAGGGATTCGGTGAGTGATAAGGAAAGCCTAGGTTTGGAGAGCAAGATTTAGGGCTCTCCAAAGGGTGAGGGAGTGATGGGGGATGTGACCTTTGAACCAAACCAGGGGGGCCAAGGGGGAGGGGGGAAGGGGAGCGAAAGAGGTTCCAAGAAGAAGATGTGGTGAAGGATTTGGTGGTGGAAGGGAGACAAACAAGGGTATCATGGGGGTAGGGAGTTCCAAATTTAACAGTAAATTTGGTTGATACTTTATATCTTTTCATTCTTCTGCCACATGTGCTTTTTTTTATCTTATGTTATTCTATATTTGTGCAGGGAAGACTACTTTACTGAGGATTCTAGCAGGTAAGCATATGGTTGGAGGAAGAGATGTTGTGCAGGTGCTTAACCGTTCTGCTTTTCATGATACCAAACTGGTCTGTAATGGTGACCTGGCTTATCTAGGAGGCTCATGGAGTAAGACTATTGGTTCTGCTGTGAGTAGTTTCCTTTACAAACTCAGTTTGACGATCTGTTGGTTTTAGTCGATTGTTGCCAACCTCCAATGAAAAATATAAAATTTGCTAAGATATTATATACCTGTGTGAACAATAGAATTCTTATTGTGACGATTCACATATATAATGCATGTAGCAGAGGGATCGAGGGGCTTCTTTGTGTAGGACTATGGTATCGGTCTTCTGTTGCTCAGTCATTAACTCTTATCTGAACAATATCCTCTTTACTTAACCAATACATTCTTAAGGTGCAATTAAAATCTTTGAAAAAGAACATCTGCTTATATGAAGCATCTCCAATTGCTTGATTTGGCAACTGAGAACATTGATGGCTTTTTGACTGGAGTTGAATTGAAGAAGGTTTCCCTTGAATAACCATTGCCTTGCACTCGCGGAGGGTTTCTGCTTAAATTGAAGTGTTTAGGGTTCCTGTTTTGTGAAATTGCATATCAATTATCCAATTTACCCTTCTGGGTTGTCTAGATCTATTATCTTGGCCAAGAAAGAGCTACTGGAGCCTAACATGCCTGTGTAAAAGATTATTTCACGGTGATTACTGTTAAAAGTATGCATGATTTACCACTTCAGTGGTGACCACACTATGTGGAGTCCACCCTATATTGGATAAGATTTGATTTTATTCTGCCCAGATACATTTTGTTTCCACATTCCACATAAGATAGCCAAGATCTCTATTCATACTTTCAGGGGGAGGTACCACTTCAGGGAGATTTTTCTGCTCAACACATGATATATGGAGGTAACTTGCTAGCTTTTGTTATATGATTCTTCCATTTCCCTTCTCATTTTTCGGTTGTCATTTTTTCAAATTGATCTTTATAAATTGCTAAAATTAGCTCAAGAGTGTAGATTAATTTTTAGTGTTAGTTAATGCCTGAAACCAACATTTCAGTTGTATACTTGACACTCTTAACATTATGGAGATGTTTATCTTGTTAAGTTTAAAATTGGAGATACTGAAAAAAGTATGGTTTTTATATAAGTGAGCTTTTATTAAAGAAAATATGCTGTATCTTCTCTCTGTACAATGTTTGATTGGGTTGAATTCTGTTGGAATATGACTAATCAAATTTCAGCTCTTGTTCATTTTTCTCCTCCCTTGACTTTCAAAAATTTTCAGTTGAGGGGATTGATCCTGGAAGGAGAGAAAAGTTGATTGAGCTACTTGATATCGATCTGCAGTGGCGAATGCACAAAGTATCCGATGGGCAGCGACGCCGAGTCCAGATCTGTATGGGTCTTCTCCATCCATTCGAGGTAACTATTCCATAGAGCTCAGATGTATTAAGGATTCTTTACCACCAAAAAAAAATGATATATTAGAGACGTG
Source organism: Hakea prostrata (assembly GCF_041222555.1). Taxonomy (NCBI): domain Eukaryota; kingdom Viridiplantae; phylum Streptophyta; class Magnoliopsida; order Proteales; family Proteaceae; genus Hakea; species Hakea prostrata. The sequence goes on along the minus strand of NC_142609.1, from coordinate 42,979,271 downwards.
GGCCATGCTTTTGGGCAGGACAATCACTTAAAATTACCTCTAACCAATCAAGTGTTAGCACTTCCCGTTAGTTAAGTTGTCTGAATCAATGGCAACATGGAGGCCTCAATTGATCTAGATTAGCGGGCCTTTTTTTTTTTTTTTAATACAGCTCAAATAATGGGGTTATAAGCTTTGCCATGCATGTAATGTGCTATGATGTCGGGGTTATAGTTTGCTCATTGGATCCCAACCATAAAGCTGGTTCCAGACATGGTGGTGCAATTGATGAAGCATTATTTTCTGGCCTGGTTTCCTAACATACAAATGCATTCAAACTTGGTTTCATTTGTTTATATGTGGCTTAAGAACCTCAGGTGTCTAGGATTTTTCATATATAAAACCATTTCTGCCATTTTGTGTTTTAGAGAGAAAAAACGAGTGTTGAGATCAATCCACAATTAACTACCAGAACTGACAACTTTAAAAAGTTTAAAATCCTCAGTACTCTACCAGGATTTGATTGACTGGCTTTTCCCATCCCATCACTCGAACACTATAGTGCTCATTTAAAAATTTAACCCAGGACCTGGAGTAATTCTCTTCCCAGTGTCACTAGAGGCAAACAAGGTAGAGTTGTTATGCAATTCCCAAGCAGTCAATTCTGTATGTTAATTCTACTACATCATGTGAGAGGTTGTTTTTAGTATTTTTGAATGGGCTCTGTTTGCTGTTTAGGCGAATGTTATTGTATTCTACGTACACCAATGGAAGTGTCATGAAACATCATCCTCCTGTCTGTTCTAATGCTGACACAATCTGGTAGTGCATGTTACAATAGTTCGTTTATGAGCCATGGGATGTTTCTTTTCATGATTGCCAATATCTTTACATAGTTACAAATTAATAACCATTCTTGACACATTGACAGGTGCTTTTGCTAGATGAGGTTACAGTTGATCTAGATGTTGTTGCAAGGATGGATTTACTCGAATTCTTCAAGCAAGAATGTGAACAGGTGAAGAGTTTGCTTTACTCAGCATGATAGCGACAGTATGTTGCTGTTGATCTTGTGAATACCCTGGTTGAAATTCAATGTGTTTAACTGTTACAGAGAGGAGCAACAATTGTGTATGCAACCCACATTTTTGATGGGTTGGAGACATGGGCTACAGATGTAGCATACATTCAAGATGGAGAGTTGAAGAGGGCAGAGAAATTATCTGAGGTCCCAGAGTTGAAGGAAGCTACCAACTTGCTGTCAGTGGTTGAGTCCTGGCTTCGTTGTGAAACCAAAAGTGAGAAGAAGAAACCCATTAATCCCCCAACCCAATCCAGGAAGGCATCTCCCTTTGACAACTCTCCTTTTAGATCATCGAGGCACATGGCCTACTACCGATGATGTCTTCTCGATTTCAACTATTATGCTAATATGTTCTAGCTTCTTAGAGGCAGTAACATTTTCTGTTCTCTTTTCACTTTGTAATTGTATCCATTAGGCTGGAGACAATACCTATGCATCATATTCAAAACCCAGTTCAGTGCCTGGGAGTGATAGATCACAAGAACAGATTCAAGTGAAATTTTGTTGTATTATGAATTAATACTGCATTTTCAGTACACATATGCAGTGGATTTACAAGATATAAATGAACATTTGCTGTTTTTGGCTTCTAATGAGTATCGATTGGCCTTGGTCATTCTGTTTTTTTTTTTTTTTTTTTTGAGTGACAGATCACAAGAACAGATTCAAGTGAAATTTTGTTGTATTATGAATTAATACTGCATTTTCAGTACACATATGCAGTGGATTTACAAGATAGAAATGAAAATTTGCTGTTTTTTGGCTTCTAATGAGTTATCGAATGGCCTTAGTCATCAACAGATTATCATGTATTCTACTGAACTGTTTTGCTCAAATTCTGGGTGATTCATCATTTTCTCCTTGGCAGTTCAATTGACCAAGTTCAATTTGTTGAAGAATTCTTTGATTTACTTTGCAGATTACTTTCTGAGACATTTCCTTTTAGGAGTTGAATTTGTAATAGACACTTCAAAATTAGCGATTCAAATTCTGGTGTCACCTAAATTGGTCAGCTACAATCCAAAATAGTTGAAACTCCATACTCCAGTTTACTAAAGGACCTGTATGATACTGGGTCCCTAACACCTTATTCATAACAGAGAAGAGAAAGGAACAAAAGAGCAAATTGCACTCCCTTAAGTTTCTAGTGTCCTTGTGCATTGCACTACAGAGGTCAATGTAAAAGTTGTGGATGCATAAGAGCTTCTTCTTCACAGTTATTTCAGTGTTAATTCCCCTCTCCACAAGGACATTTGTCTTTGTTATTTATCTCTTATTCTTTTTTCTTTTTCTTAGTTTTTCTTTAGGTGGATTTGGTTCTAAATAATTGATACATGGAACAAGGTTTAAAGTATCTCACAATACAATATAATATTAGTTGATACATATCAATTCTAGGTACAACCAATATGATGTATATTGATAGCCTGTCTATTGGATTGAATTAAAATACATTGGCCAATACAATACAATACTTAACATGAGACAGTGCGTCTCTTAAAATCACCTTGGCCAATACAATACAATACTTAACATGAGACAGTGCGTCTCTTAAAATCACCTAAGTGGTATAATATTTGATATCGATACTTTAAACCTTAGTAAGGATAAATATTGGTGCCTATGGAACTGGACGGGTCAGCGGTGCCCTATATAGATGCCTTTTAGGTGGACCAGTTGATTTCAAACCCTATGGGCTCAGAAGCAGAATACAGAAGCCCATATTGCAATCTTTTTTTTTTTTTTTCCCTCTTTTTGGGCCCATACACTGCATTCATTTCAACTCCACCTTAAATGAGATTCATGGAGAAACTTAAAAAGATGTTCCCCCATTATTCCCTGATTGTAAGGAAACCATGTCACCAATTCAACCAACATAAAACATTATTCACCCAATAAAGAGAATTACATTTTATTTTATTTTGTTCTTCAGGGTATGAAAAAAAAGAGAATTACTTAAAACAAGGCATGTCTAGTGGTCCTACTTAGCCTAATTCTACCACTAAATTGGGTTTTTCTCTCACTAGTGGATAGTTGCAGGTAATGAAAATACTCGAGGAAACACCACATGGACGTCTCTTTCTCATAACTATTCGTGTGCCCCTGCAATGGGACACAATTATGCATTCATTACTTAAAATAGGATTTTCATGTCTCATCATAATATCAAATGGTGTAGTCATTTTGCCCGTTAAGGAAATGATCTCAATATCAAATCACACTACTAGATTGAAAATATATTGTGTAGAACAATCATTGCCAGTTTTCATAATGTAAAATTAAATATACTATCAAATGAAAGGTATTAAGGCAATTATATGTGTACATGAATGTTTATTTTCTATTTTGGTATTTTTCATTTTTACTTAAAGGTTTGAGGCAAGTCATTTTTATAATATTTTACATTTGCCTCCTTACCATATAAAAAATAAACTACTAACACCAATGCCAACTTTTTTATGATCAAATACCATTATGTATTTTCAATTTTTTTTTTCTTGAATTGGCAATATATTTAATTAGAGATTACTAGGACTCCCATGCCCAATGGATAAGGTGATGGTAAACAGAACCAGAGACTTTGGGTTCAATCCCCAAGAAAGTTGAGTGTAATGTATTTTTCTGTTTTTCGAGCTGCCACACCTTGAGTTATCAAACCTCTGTTACTAAATCATTAGTCTTAATTAGTTTTTATTTATCTAATTCCAATATTACCCTTCACATATTTTTTTTTCAATCATCAAACCATTCATGGCCAATGGGGGCCTACTATAGTGCTAAAAATACATCCACATCATAAGTTTAAACATGCTATTGATGATGCATAATTTTCAATTTTTTTGAAGATTTATGATCCGGAAGTAATCACATACATTAACGGAACGTGGGTTATTTTTATCATTTTTAAATAGTTTTTTTTTTTTTTTGAGGTTCATCCGAGCCAGCGATTGCGCGCACCTCAATTACATTCTCGAGGGGAGCTTTGTTGTCCGTAATGGTTGAACCTATGAGCTCTCCACTAAAAAGTATGAATTTTATCACTTTACCAACCCTGCATTGACTAATTATGATTTTCTAATTTTATCAAATTTTTAAAAAATTTGATTTTCTAATGGTGTCTTTGATTCATTGTTACTAATTGATAAATTTAGATTACTCAAGGATGCCATTAATTATAGGGGGTAATTCAAATAGTGTTAAAAATTTCAAAAAAGTTTTCTTAATTATGAGTTTAATTAAATCTCAAAAATCCAAATAAAAAAATACATTTATTTTTCTTTTTCTTTTTCTTTTTTTATATTTTATTTTGGAAGTCAGTGTATGGAGAAGGGCATGTGAAGTAATCATTATGGTGGGTCCACCAGAGAAGCATTGTAGAAGTGCCACGTAAGAATCATAGACAATACATTGGCTTTGCATCCATGGGTCCACTAAGGAGCTCTACATTGAAGCAATTATTCGCGACAAATCTTTTCACGTATGGATATATATATATATATATATAACTCGTTTTTCTCAGTGGTCCAGCTCAGCACGAGATCCGATACCTTGAATCTCACAATTTTCTAACGATTTTTTATACTCTTCAAAGATATCCACTCCTCCCATGTTTCCCGCCAGATCCCACCGTCTTCTGTCGCAAAAGCAAAAGCTACTTTAAAATTTAACGAACTAAATAAAGTTTAGCCTCTAACACTAACCTACGCCAAGTCGCCAACTGAACATATCTACTAAAGTGGTTTCCGAGATTGGTTGAGCCGGTCGGATTTTGCATCGAACCGGGAGTTTTTCGTGCTTGTCAAATAATACATACACTAAATAGCAAGCAAATTCTGGAAACGACGATATCAAATACAAATGGAGAGCATGTCATATTTGATTTATCTAAAAATGAAAATTTAATTTTAAGATTTTTATTTATTTATATTTTATATTAATACATTACTATCCTTAGTAATTAAAAAAAAAAAAAAAAAACTAACCTTACTTGGAAGATCATATTTTCTAACCAAGACAAATATAGAGGAAAAAAAACATACACCTTTGGTCCTTTCCTCTCAACGACGGTGAACCTGAATACCCACCTCCTTCCCTTTCCTCCCCTAAACGAAACCCAAAACCAACATTCTCTTGTTTTTTTCACTTACTTTCTATTTTTGTAATATTTTTTTTAAATTTTATTATTAACTTTCTAATTTAACTTTATCAAATTTTGAAAGTTCATACATGGATAGGTTTTCTTTTTTAGAATTCAAAATGATAAGAATGCAGCAACAACAACAAAAACCCTTCTCCCAACTAAATGGTGTCAGTTGTATGAATTATTGTTCTTCGATAAATCATACTGGATACAAGACCTGAATGATGCATATCTTTTATCATTAGTTATTTTAAGTTATTTTAGTTTTGTCTATTGTTTTAAATTACACTGGCTCTCTAAAATTGATGCCTTAAAGCATTGACGCCCCCACTTTATTTTAAAAAGCATTGAGATCCTAAAATTAGATTTTTATTGAATATGTTTATCAAATTTATCACTAAAAATAGTTAAATCACTATTTATTTTCAAAAACATCTCATATTAAATATGAAATGTTTTCAGTGACAAATCGAACAAATATATTAAATGAAATTCAATTTTGGGATATACGTGTTTTTTAAACATAAAGTGGAGTGAGTGTCAGTGCTTTAAGGCCTTCATCTTGGGGTATCAGTGTAATTTGCTCTCTTTTTTTTTCAATTTTGTTTGCATCAGTATTTCATATGATTTTTTCTAAATGAGGAAAGTATTGTTTTCTTGGTTTATTGGTTCAAGAAGGGCAAATAGATAATTAAACATGGTCCTTTATAACCGTTAGAATTGAGGGGGCAACAATAATTTCATAAAAAAATTGAATCTCTTTAGTAATTAAGCTATAGTACATGGGAAAGAGTAATTATCCAAAAATACTTAAAAATCGATGATAATTGGATATAATTTCGGATAATCCACTTCTATAATGTTATCCATTCCAATTATATTTAATATTATCTATAATCTGTAATTATGTAAGAACTCAATATCATCCACTGATCCACTACGGTTACACTTAAAAAAACAATCCACGAGAAATTGGTTTCTCCATGTGATGTGGGCGGATTGGAGGCATTACGCATGCGGCGTATATTAGAGAATCGGGAGAACAGAAAAGAGAAGCCAATCAGACGCGATAAAATCGACTTCTCGCGAAAAAAGTAAATTCAAAAAAGAGCAATTAGTTGCTAGTAGATGAACCCATTTAGAGCGAGCTCGTAGCGAGTTTATTTGTTAATAAATGAAGAAATCATCATGCGGACGACAAAGTGGTCGTCGTAGTTTCAATACCAACGAAAATGGCGGACTGTTCGATTCTCACATCACCACTGGTCTGTGATCCATGTTCTTCTAAGACAATTTCGCGGTATTCCGCTTTCTCTGCCGCTTAAATCTGAATTTAACGGACAATGCTTTACTTCCTATTTTATTACTTTCAAGATTTGAAGTTTTTCTTTTTGTTTGGCTCTTCAATTACTGGATTTAGGGTTTAGCAGTGTGTTTCCTTGGAGATCTTTCATGTGTTTATCGGTTTTCTAATGTCGAAGCTTGTGTAGGTCGCTGGACATTTTATGTTGATTTAAGGCATTTAGTCGGGGAATGAAGGTATTTTTCCGAAAAAAGTTGCCATTCCAATTTCTCTATGTTTGAAGTGGTTGGCTAGATGGATTGGCATAATGCATGATTTCTGGTTTTGGAATAAGGATGGATGAATCAACTTAAGATGAGACTTTTCCTTTTAAGTTATTTACTGTTCTCTTACATCTATGCAGCACGAATGAAGATTGGATCTATATGGAGTTGAGACGGAAAAGGTGTTTACTTTGATTGAGATTGCTTGTAGCCATGTACGACAGAATTTGGATACAAAGAATGAAGGATGGACTCGACAGAATGCAAGTATTTATTTGTTGAAATGCTGGTGGTTTGATCAGGAAAAAGATATGGATTCAGCCAGGAGTTGGTTCAACAGGTTTCAACCTCGTGACAAATTTAGGTCTTCAACAAGAAAGAAGGATGATTATGGAAAAGATCCATCAAAGCCACCCACAGGTGATGAAGCACCATCGAATGTCACAAAGCAGAGGGTGGCAGCAGCAAAGCAGTATATAGAAAACCATTACAAGGAGCAGATGAAGAACCTACAGGAGAGGAAGGAGCGGTATGGCTCCTATGCTTTTTGGTGTGAATTATAGAACAGTTTATTAAAAATGCATTCATTAGGTTCGATAATTTTTCTCTGAATAGTTTTTAAACTAGTTAAATTATTATATCTGCTGCATTCGTTTTTGTTGTTTGGTTGATGGTGTTTATTTTCAACGATATGGAACTTCCTGCTAAAACCAGAATTTCATAGTTCTCTGTGACTAAGTTTGCACTTCTGTTACTTCTATTTGACATGTGAACTCACGTGTATGATCTTTCTCAATATCCACCAGGGTAGAGGGTACGAAAATATCCTGGGAGCTTTGACATTCATTATTTACACGGCACATCTAGAATGGTGGAAAGCTGTTAGACTTTTTTCTTTCAGACAAATCATAAACTTCAATTTGCTATATTAGGTAGTTAACTTAGGATTATCACTGATTCAATCTACCTTGGAGGCAGCTTAATTAGTTAGTTTAACTATCAATGGCTATTGTTTCTTTGCCAATCCAACTAGAGAAGAGCTCTTTCCACCTTTACTAGGAATAACTGTCCAAACCAGAAGAGGAGGCAAGTATCAAACGAGCAACAGTTAGCACACCCAGCAAACCAAAACTCAACAGAGGCATCACCAAATTCTACCGGGTTGTCAGTCATAAATCTGCTCAACCACCGGGAGAGTGTGGCAAGCTACTTCATTTATTTGCTAGTTTGTCCTGTAAAGTTATTAAGTGAGCCACATCATTGATGTCGAACAATATAAGCCAATAGTAATCTGCATTAGTTTTGTAAGAAAGCAAATGTGAGGTGATTCACTATAACTTTATAATATCAACTTTAAAAAAGCTGAAGATGGCAAATGCCTAATAGTTTTTATTATTCACTGCATGATTGTCGAGTTGAGCAGATGTTGCAATGGCATAGTCATGTACATGCCTTAATTTGAAACAATGTAGATACAGTATTTGGCAGGCTCTATTGCTAGTCTGCTATGTTTCTAAGATTGTGAAAAGTATTGTTTGGATCATCTGATTATATTCTTCTTAATCTTGGTGTCCTTTGTTAATTCATCAAAAAAATTTAGGTCGACCTCTTTTGCATGTGAGTTAGGCTCCCTATGCCATGGGAAATAGCTCTATATTTGCTCAATCATAAATAAAGAAAGTGATATATGGGATGATGTTTCACAAAGAATTACAATTGGATTAGAGAGGTGAAGAGGCACATCTAGTGTTTTGTGTGATCAACATATTCTTAAAGGAAACTTTATAGGACAATCATACTACCGCATATAATATATGGTGCATAATATTGGGCAACTAAGAAGGATCTGATGCAGCCCTTGATTGAAGAAGTTCAACTAGGGGCCAACTTTGCAAGATCTCAACTCAAAATGTAACTTAGGGTTTTAAGATTTTTGGAAATTTGATTGGGAGACATACATATAGTGGTTGAATAATTCTGTAGAGATTTAAACTAATGGGGTGCACGGATAGATAGAGCATGTTCTTGAAATATGGGTTGAAAAGTTACTAGAATGGGACGAAACTTGGGGAGAAGTAATGATATATGGGGATGATCCCTAAAGGTTGGGATGGTTCTAACGGTCGGATTGGTGTAGATCTAGGTTTGAAGTTTGGATTTTTTAGGGAGTATAGAAAAAGAAAATAAATTGAAAAGAAAGAAATTCAGGATTTGGGAGATGCTATGTCATTATACCTAAACTGGCAGCAATAAGGGAAAAAAATTCTCAAAATTCACTTCATCATCTAGTTGATGGGGGATGCATTACATATATATATATAAACCTTTCATAGTTCCTAATTTGGCTCAAAAGTGGACTGCTAATCACTTTCTAAGACTCAATAAGGTAAATAAATTCAAAATAAAATTTTACTAAGAAGCAAGTATCGTGATCTAACTCAAACATTAAATCAACTATTGAATTTAACACCTAATCCCGTGTACCATCATTATGCCCACTTTATGGGTTTAGAAATTAGGCCCACTACATCAATAAGCTGAAAAATATGATGCTTAATGTCTAACAATGGGCCAAAATTAAGTATTTCATATCCAATTGACCCTTTTGGACATTCTTTACTGTGTCGACATCATATAGATAAACTCAATCTAGCAGAATTAAGGATTTAGATGGATGATTAACAAAAACATGAAGATTAAAATAAGGAATGATTATTATTACAACTAGTTTGGTAGTAGCTCTAATACATGATAAGCTACAATAAAGTCATTTGAGGTGGAATGGTAATGCTTAGTGGAGGTCCTTGAATGCTTGACTATGGAGGAGTTTAGTCTAGATTGTTGGAACTAAAAGAGCTAGGTGGAAACCTAAAATAGCCTCAGAAGTGGTGAGAAAAGGCATTCATGGTTTAGGCCGTGTATCTAGTATAACCTTGAATAGAGCTCATTGGAAGACAAGGATTCATGTAGCCGACCCCATATGGTTGGGATAAGGCAGAGTTGTTGTTGTTCGTAATTCTGCATCCAGGTGGTTTGAAGCTGACTATCAGGTGAGTGGATAGTTTGATGTTATCTTAACTCTATTTTTCTAGTACATTTGAATTTTTGAAAAAATAGCAAACTGATCATTATGGCTTGACTTGATAATCTATCCAAATCTCTGTCATGTGACTGATATGATATCCTAAACTTTGTTGATAGAAAAAGACCAAGGTCCCCTTTGTTCATGTAAAATTTCATCTTAAACAGATTTTGTGATATAGATCATAGGTTCCATCACAGGTTTAGCTCTATAAACAAAGCCCAAAAACCAGTCCAGAATCTCTGTGGATTCAGCTTCTATGGGAGACAGCCTGGTTCATGTTTGGTTTGACAGATCTAAAACCTTTCCTGGTTCATCTCCTATTGTCCACTAGAATTAAAGCAAATTGACTTCCAGAATTAAAGTGGGTTTACTTCTAGAGTTAAAGGGGAGATTAATCAGTTTTCTATTCCATTTCGTATTATATTGGAACAGTAATTTCCAACCTGTTATTAGCTCAGCTCTATTGAAGGAGATTGATCAAGAGGCCAGTGATGTAACCAAATTCTAGGGTTTAGTTTGTATGGATGTTGCCCTAGATTTAGGCTCACTCTAGGATCCTTTCTCAGGGAACCAGCAGTCTTCTAAGACTGTATATGCTGATAATAGGAGATTTCTTGGAGGGGGTTAAGGCTAGGTTTAGGCCTTGGAAGTTTTGGCCAGGCTTTGGATTGAAGGGATTTGGTTTTGGATGTTACTACTATGCTGTGCTTGTAGTTTCAGGTCTGGCAATGTGATTAAGTTTAGGTTTATAGGTTTTAGGGTTTAGGATGATGGGGATTAGGGTTCGGCTGCTGCTGTACTGAAGTTTGAGAACTTGGAAAGTGAAGTTATGGGTTTTAAACTGAAGTTCTAGGGCTCAAATGGGCTTGGAAAGGGGCTGTTGTTGGGGATCTATAATTTCAGGTTATTTCTAACATGTTTAGGCCAGTCCTAACTGGATTAGGTTAGGTTTGAAGAGTCCTATAGGGTTTAGGATTCTTGGACTTGGCTGGGGTTGGATCGAGTTTGATGGAGGGGATAGGGAAGCTAATGCTGAGAGGGTGCTGTAACCCAGGTCCCAGGGTCTGGGCTAGTCTTCAGGATCCTCTCAAATAGAATTAGCAGCAAAATTGCATTCGAAACAGTCAAAGAATCCTGCGGCTAGTGTTTGATTGGCTAGTCTTCAGGGTAGGTGTAGGGTTATCTTTAGGATAGGATCAGGTTTGAAAGCTTGGAAAAAAATTTCTGTTTGAACAATCTGCAATTGCAGAATTTTTCCAAGTAAATTTAGGTCTCCTAATGTGTTTAGGACTCTTAATTAGGGTTAGGGTTTGGATCAAAGGCAGGGTACGGGGTGGGGATGCGAGTCCTAAAAGTGTTTAGGCTTTGGGTTAAGGGTTTTGGAGTTATGAGAGTTTTAGTGAAACTAGGATTAGGGTTAGACTAGGGTTTGGGTTGGTCCGATTGGGCTGAAATTGGAAGGGGAGGTCACTAGGGTTGGGAATGATGTTCCTAAAGTTTGGGACAGATCAAACAGTTAGGTTGCTGTTGATTTGACCTTGAATGTTAGGTCTAAGAAAATGTCCGACAATTGCAGAAAAAATCCAGAAAAATATAAAAAGGGTGATAGGAGCATTAGGGTTATGCTTTTAGGGTTTGGGAGGTTGGCTAAGGGTAGGGAAGGATGGGTAGGATGGGTAGGAGTTGGGGAATGTTTGTATTTACTTGTAGAGGGTGTTCCTTGAAGAAGTTGCAGAAATTCAGAAGCTTCAATGGCTGTTGCAAGCTTTGGAGAAGATGAAGATAATCTGAATTTGCAGGAAAATAACAACAACAACAACAATAAGCCTTGTCCCAGCTAAGTGGGGTTGGCTACATGGATTCTTGCCCTCCAATCAGTTCTGTTCTAGGCCATGCTAGATACAAGGCCTAAGCTATACATATCCTTTCTCACCACTTCGCCTAAGGTTATCTTAGGTCTACCCCTAGCTCTTCTAGTTCCTTCAATATCGATTATATCACTTCTCCGTACAGGGGCATTTATAGGTCTCCGTTGAACGTGGCCGTGCCACCTCAAACGACTTTCTCGAAGCTTATCACTTATGGAAGCAACTCCTAGACCAACTCTAATATGATCATTTCTTATCTTATCCATCCTAGTTTTGCCACTCATCCATCTTAGCATCCTCATTTATGCTACACTAAGTTTATCTATATGATTATTTTTAACAGCCCAACACTTTGCACTGTACATCATAGCTGGTCGAACAACGGTCCTATAAAAATTTCCCTTAAGCTTTAATGGAATACGCCGATCACATAAGACCTTGGACGCACCTCTCCACTTCATCCACCCTATTTTAATTCTTTGAGAACTTCATCCTCTAAATCACCTCTTTTACTTATGATTGAACCTAGGTACCTAAAACAATCACTCTGAGGAATCTCTTTATCGTCAAGTATCACCACCTCATCATCTGCCCGATCATGACTAAAGTTACAAACTAGATATTCTGTCTTTGATCTACTAAGTTTAAAGCCTTTTGATTCCAAAGCTACTCTCCATGATTCTAATTTGGTATTAATCCCCACTTGGGTCTCATCAATCAACACAATATCATCCGCAAAAAGCATACACCTGGGGACCTCATCTTAAATGGCTTTGGTTAATTCATCCATTACTAGTGCAAATAGATATGGGCTTAAGGTTGACCCTTGATGTAGCCCAACTGTTATCGGGAATTCATTACTTTGTCCCCCCACTGTTCTAACACTAATCACCGACTTATCATACATATCCTTAACTATATCTACATATTTACTTGCAACGCTTCTTTTCTCTAGTATTTGCCAAATTAACGCTCTAGGGACTCTATCATAAGCTTTTTCTAGGTCAATAAATAGCATATGAAGGTCTTTCCTACATTCTCTATACCTTTCCATAAGTCTCCTAATTAGGTAAATAGCCTCTGTTGTAGATCTTCCCGGCATAAACCCAAATTGGTTCTCCGTAACTGTAGTTAAGTGTCTCAAACGGGTTTCAATTATTCTCTCCCATAATTTCATCGTATGGCTCATCAATTTAATGCCCCTATAGTTATTACAACTTTGAATATCTCCTTTATTTTTGTAAATTGGAACCACGACGCTTCTCCTCCATTCATCTAGCATTTTCCCTGTGCTCATAATCTTATTAAACAACATAGTCAACCAAACTAGTCTATGGGTTCTTAAGCTCTTCCATACTTCAATTGGGATTTCATCAGGACCTTGTGTCTTGCCGAGTTTCATCCTCCTTAAAGCTTCTTTTACTTCGGACATCGAAATTCTACGAATATAAGTTCAGACATTGGTGCCTTGGTGAAAGGTGTAATCGTCCGAATCATAAGTGCTTGAAGAATGCTCATTTAGTAAACTAGAGAAATAGGTTTCCCATCTTTTCTTAATGTCCTCACAAACTAAAACTTTACCATCTCCATTTTAAATACATCTAACATGGTCAAGATCTCTACTCTTCCTATCCCTCATCTTAGCTATCTTATAGATAGATTTCCCCCCTTCCTTCGTGCCCAACTTATTGTATAACTCTTCATACTTCTTTTCCCTTGCTTTTCCCGCAATTTTCTTAGCTTCATTTCTATCCAACCTATACCTTTGAAGATCCTCAACATCCTTAGTTCTTTGCCATGTCTTAAAGCTATCTTTTCTATTCCTAATGGCAGCTTGAACCTCACTATCCCACCACCAAGTTTCTTTATAAGAATGGAGCTTTCCTTTTGATTCACCTAGGACATCTTTAGCCACCTTCTTAATACACATAGCCATCTCATTCCACATTGCATTGGCCCCTTTAAAATCCCATTTTCCTTGTTTGACTACTTCATTAACGAAGGATTTCGAGCACTCTCCTTTCAAATTCCACCATCTTATTCTGGGATAGTTTACCTTGGACCTTTTATGTGTTATTGGGACTAAGCACATATCCAAGACCACAAGTTTATGTTGTGCAGTTAAGCTTTCCCCCGGTATCACCTTGCAATCCTTGCACAACAATCTATCAGTCCTTCTAGTTAGGAAGAAATCTATTTGGCTTCTATGCTGTCCACTTTTGAATGTAATTAGATGCTCATCTCTCTTTTTGAAGTAAGTATTTATAATAGATAGATCAAAAGCAGTAGTAAAATCTAAAATTGAAATCCCCTCCTTATTCCTTTCTCCAAAACCATATCCTCCATGTACACTCTCATATCCTTTTTGATCTTTTCCAATATGTCCATTTAAATCACCTCCTATGATAATCGTTTCTCCTTGACGAATTCCTTGCATTAATCCATCCATATTTTCCCAAAATTCTAGCTTTAGACTTTCATCTAATCCTTGAGGTGTATATGCACAAATTATATTTACGAACTCTTTCTCCATTACAAGCTTGATAGCAATAATCCTCTCACCCACTCTTTTAACATCCACCACATCATTTTTTAAATCGTTATCCACTATTATACCCACTCCATTTTTATTTTTTTTATCCCCAATATACCAAAGTTTAAAGTCATCCAACTCTTTGGCTTTTTTACCCTTCCATCTAGTCTCTTGAATGCAAGCTACATTAATCTTTCTTCTCCTCATAACATCTATCAATTCTAAGCTCTTACCAGTTAAAGATCCTAGGTTCCAAGATGCCAATTTAATCCTACGTTTATGGACTAGCTTCTTTACCCGCCCTCGTCCACAGCGCGGGAACCCTTGCCTATACGACGCGTCGCTTACAAGGGACGCTCTAGCTAACCCTTGCCCACTTATCACTACACCCGGGCCACAGTGTAGCGCGTCGCTTCTTTTGTTGGGGAACGCCTTAGCATAGCTTTTATCATATAAGGTCGAATCCATGAAAAAAAGTTTGGCTAGATTTTTTTCGGTGCCGACTGCCGACCTGACGCACCAACCCTCCTCCTTTACCCGGGCTTGGGACCGGCAGCAAAACACTGTTGGAGTTAATTTGCAGGAAAATAAGAAAGGTTCAAAAACCTAGGCTGTGGGCTCTCTTTGACAACTCCAAGTCTTCCCTCAATGCTCTTCTTTTTTCATTTATCAAAAATGATTTTTACATGAGTGGGTTGGCTGTCTTTATAGCTTTACATTGAAGGAAAATTAAAATAGGACTCTCTAACTTGACTCTAATTAGGAAACATACTTGGACTCAACTTAGGAATCCACTTTGTATTAAGATTCCCTTTACAATTCAATAACTTAAATAAAACAACTAGACTTCTGATCAAAGTAACTTGCAAATAAGCAGCCAACTTCCAGAAGGAATCCTACTTGAAAATTGGATTCCAATTGAGGACTCTTACTTAGACACGGACTCTCATTCCAACAAGGTCTCTATCATAACTCATCAAGGAATTTTTCAAATTATAAAATAAAATATGATCTAGAATTCTTGAAAGGATTGTACTCTAACTAAGAGAATGCCTCTCAAATTGGGACTCCTACCCAAACTGGACTCTTCAATAACTTGACCAAAAAAAAGCCAAATTCAACAACAAAAGTAGATATGGACTCCTGACAATAGTTTGCATCTGACCAGCCATGTTAGGGCTCCAAAAGAGGGGGTAAAATGACCAAAATACCCGTGGACAGAATTCGGCTAGTCCTTGGTGTGTCAACGGGTTCTGGTTTTTGGTCCAAATCTCAATGGATTTTATGTGGGCGGGGCCTGGTTACAGCATAGGGTGAGGGAATTGGAGTTGGGGTTTGAGAGATATAGGTTTTCTGGGTTTTCTAAGCTGCCGCAGGTTAGAGAAGAAGAAGAAAGGGGAAAGGGAATAGGTTGTCCCTAAGGTTTAGGCTAGGGGAGGGTAGGGGATGAACTAGGATTGAAAGGGGGAGATTTTGAAGGAAGCCGCAGGGTTGGGAAGGGGTTGGGGACGGTCTGTGATAGAGGGGAAGGTGGGGAAGAAGGTTAGCAAGGGGCTGGGGTTGATGATCACTTACTTCGAGATGGATAACGGCTGCTGCACTTGTAGAAGAATGCTGAAATTAAAGAAGATGAACTCTCAAATTCGCCATGGCCCTTCCAAGGAAGCCACAAATTTGATTCCTCTAATTCAGAAATTTTATTCAATTCAAAACTTGCGTTTACAGAGAATGGAGGCAAAACAGATTGTTTGTTTGCTGGAACAAAATGGGGTGTGAAAAGTTTATTCTTTCCAATAAAATTCTAAAAGCTCAACTTGTTTAGTTCACTGGGGTGGGAAAATGAGCAGATAAGCTTTCCTTAAATTAAGGAATCTATCTGCTGATGTGTCACTTAACTTTTCCTACCCCATGCTTAGAAAAAGTGCCACCATTTTGGGTGGGACTTTGTGGAGAATTTAAATAAGTTTGTGGGGTCCATATATTCCATGTTTTTCCTCACTTCTCCTTCCTTTAATTTCTTCTTCCCCCACCACACTAAAGTGGGCCCCAGCTTTCTATCTTTCCCAATCCTTTTTCTCTTGCAAGTTGCAAACAAACAGTCACTAAAGAAATACACTAAGACCCTGACTAGGAAACCAACTTGACTTCAAACAGATACTCTTATTCTAAAGTATGACTCTATCTTAACAAATGACTCTCATATAAACAAAGAGTCTATCATAACTTACTCTAGAGAGATCCAATTTCGATTCTAGGAGCAGATATGGAGTCATAATAAAAGAGAGACTCAAACTAGGGGATTCCAACACAACCTAGGAATCTCACCTGCACAAGTATTCTTCAATAAAACACAAAATAATTACTCAATTGCAAAAATGAAAGTAGATCTAATAGGTTGGACCCAACTAGACCCTAAGTGGACTCAACCAAAAGTGGAAAATTACCAAAAATACCCCTATGGTTGGATGAAATTACTCTGGCTGCTGGTATGGCCCTAGGTTGCTGGTAAACCTTTGGGCCCTCATTGGGTGGTCATGGATTTAGTTTACGCCACCCAGCCATTAGCTAGTGAATGCAAATTGAAGATTCAATTGCCAATACATGGAGGATTCTTAGAGCTAAATTAAATAAGTCCTTTATTAGGATATTATTGTTATTAAAGTTTGAGATAATTTAAGATTATTTTCTTATTTGTCTTGCCAGATTAAGTGGGGTAGGCTTGGGTGGAGTAACTTAAATCCAAGGAGGTCGCTGCCTTGCATGGGGTTACTGTTTTAGTTATTTTCTATTTTTTCATAATAGTTAATAGGTCTGTTTTGGTTAGGAATGGAAGCTTCACTTTTAGTCAATCAATTAGGAATAGGAGATCGCACAAAAAGAAATCAGGAATAGGAGTTCTGAGAAAAAGTTTTTATTGGTCTCCAAAGTACCTCTTTCTATCCTATTCTTTTTTCCTTAATAATCTTCTGCTCCACTAGATTTGGCAAGAAATCTTCACTCAAAGTTACTGATCTGTTGAAGACTATTCAAAAGACGAATAGCCATTGGACTTTATGTGTTTATTTCATGCCTGAGAATTTCAGTAGATTAATCATAGTGCGGTGCAGGTTTTCAGTTGAATTTGCATCTACTTAGTTTGCCAAGTGGCAAGGTAGAGGTTCAGGTATCTCGACTTTAGAAAGTGTACAGTGGCGATCAGAATCCCACAAGTGTGCATGGACATACATGGGTACATGCTATTGGGATTTTTGATAAATTAGGCTATAAAATTTGATAGGTGGCTAATCTAGTGCCTCTATCATATGTTGTATAGTGAGAATTGCTCATAATTACAAGTGGCACAATGAGGTGCCATCCTGACAAGATTATCAAGATTGAACTGTTTAAATGATTTGTTTTCCTTTACAAGAATTAAATAGTATGCCTGAAGTAACATATACGTTACAGATAAACATTCCAAAAGCACTGTTTACTACGTAAGGGTTTTTTCATTTTAAGAAGGAAACTCAGCTAGTAGTAAAGTCTGCATTTCTTTGTGACTGGGAGTAAGTATTAATATGGTGAGAAATGTTCTTGATGGTAGATGAAGACTGAGTTAATACTAACTGCAGAACTAGGAAGTGAATTGCTTCCGGGGGGGGGGGACCCAAAACTATTCAACAGTGATGGATTTTTGCACAAAAAACCATTGCTGTCTAGTTGATCAATTAGCTGTTTTTATTACATATATCAACTGACTCTTCTAGCAGCCAGTTGATAATAACTATTGGCCAACTTAGAAATAATAAGGGCTGACTGGCAACTAGCCATTATCCATCCTATTTAGGTTGAGATTTTACCATTATGCATGTGCTTTAACTAAATGTAATAATTGATAACCCCCCACCAATTTGAATATTTGCTGCTGTTTTCATTCATTAACTGTCTTGCATAAATATATTTGTATGGTATATTAACGATGCGGCCCTTTTTGTATTGATCAACTATTTTGCATCTGCTTTTAACTTCAGGTAGTAATTATTTTCTTGTTTTGTGTGCGTATATTTGTTGTTATCCCTGTTATGCCCCCCCCCCTTTTTTTTTTAATTTTTAATTTCAGTCTTAAGAAACTCATGTAGAGAGAGAACACAAAGGGACCCATCTTGGGTCATGCCTGCTCTCTGACTGACGTAGGAATGGATAGTGATTAGTCATTGCCCAGGTCAATTTAGCTACACTAGACAATATATTTGGCTAAAGGTTCTCTGGATGAAGGCTGCCAAACTGATGCAATTAATCTCATCCTTTGCCCCGTTCTGGGACCAGCATTGCTTTCTCATTTACTTTCTTTACTTACCAGCATTTACATAGGTTTGTGGATTAAAGTTGTATTTTATAGTTCTCTAGTAAAAAAAAAATTCTACTCCTTGAAACCAACCGTGTCCTATTTTTAACTAAATTACACTGTTTTGTCACTTGTTGATGTTTATACCACTTTGTTGATAAAAATGCTTTTCTCAAAAGATTGAGCTGTTACAGAAGGCACACATGAACAATGTTATCAATACCCCTTGCATCTGCAGACCAACCCCGCCCCCCTTCCGTGAAAGAAAAGAAAACAAAAGACACACAGAAGGTTCTGCATGTTAAACCAACCTATGGCACTGCAAGGCACATGAGCATAAGAACACACTTCCCTGCACCTACCAGGAATTGAACACCTGACTCTTGGCTTTGATGCCATGTAAACTCTTCCAACTGCTTATCCAAAAGTGTGAGTTTTTCAGAAGGGCACAGGTATTTCAACAATTATTGTTGAAGTTGGTCTTGCATCTTGTTTGGCAGACAATTTTGAGAGAATGACCTTCATAGGAAGTTTTGATTTCAGATTGTCTATGCTTGAATACCTACTGCTTTGTGGTAAATGAAGTAAGTGAATATTTCTTGCTTAAAAAGGGATACTTAAATAGCTCTGCCTTCAAGCAGACGCAATATACTGGAGAAAACATTGGCTGATGCTGATGTGTCTGAGGAAGAGCAAAGCAACCTACTAAAGCACTTGGAGAAGAAGGAAACTGAGTACATGCGCCTTCAAAGGCATAAAATGGGTGTCGATGATTTTGATTTACTAACTATGATAGGAAAGGGTGCCTTTGGGGAGGTACATTTCCTTTTCTTATCCTCTTTCTCTTTCAGTAATATATGATAACATGTTCTCTTCTTTTGCCTTACTGTTGAGATCTTTTGAATCTATTTGGGTGATCTGTGTAAAATCTGTCAACTCAATGAAGCAGGCTAAGGTTGTGTACATATCTGCCACACCCTAGACCATGCAGTCGTGAGAGGCTCATGCACTGTGTACGCCATTTTGTTGTGTATAAAATCTGTGTAACTTTTATAGGTGTGGAGAATTTCATAATTGGCTTCCCCCATCCCTTTGACCTCTGTTACTTATCCCTTACTCCTTCTGTACTTGGTTCTTTTTGGAATCCTTTTAGGATTTATAGAATCATAGTTGCAAATTATATGAATTGTTGCAATTCATGGTTCCTGATGGTAGGTCTTGTTTTTCTCTTCCTAGCTGATATGTACTTTTCTTCAGCAAATTCATGAGTTCGTATCCTGTGGTGTCATAGATTTTCAGAAGGTCATGCTTGGTGCACTGTGCAAAGTGCAAGTAGCCAAGTACTCACTTCACTTGTTCAATGCTCAGTCACGTTTTAAGTCCTGGAAACAGGGTACGGCACGGCTGTGTACATTTCACTCTGCAAACCCTGGTTAACACAGTATCCTTGTGCACTGGGTACAGCCTTTGTTTGGTATCATACATACAGTTATATTCTAGATGTATCTGTCTCTTTCTCTGGTGCTGGAGGTCCTGCCCTACTGTTAAGTGTTTCTTAACATAAGCTACAGTTGAATATCCTCAGTATTTCAAAATATTTTGGATAGGTTAGCTTTTCCATCTTTAAGATTTTCTTTCTTGCCTCTAAGGGCAATCATACAACAAGACCACCACATTGGCCCTGATATTCGGAGAGAGGAAGGGAGTAATGATCGATTGGGGCTGCTGGAATATAAAGTACAAGATCTGCATTCCTACACCCCAAGTGCTAGTCTTAATGCACTCCTCTCTTCCTTTCAACAAATTAGACAACATAAATATTCTGGGTCTGGTCTTACTGTGATGCCTTCAGCACTTAGAAATTAGAAAATTAGAAGATCCATTGCTCAATGACGTAAAACATTTCACCCTGTGTATCTCTGTTGTTGGTACTGAATTTGTTATGTGTTCAGTTCAAGGTGTGGGCTTTCATCAGTGGAACACTGTCAAGGAATGTCTACATAGTGATGGATCTTGTCTTTGAATGTCTCCAATATAACACATTCAAATAAGGTTCTTTTGGGCTTTCCCCCTCATGTATTCCCCTCCCAAAGGAAGAAAAAAAAGAGAGGAGAAAAGGTACAGATTGTGAGAGTTTCCTGTCTTTGGTGCTCTTTGATGGTTCAAATATTGAAGGATACATGTTGTGCTTGTGCCCTTTGAAGCTTCAATCATGGAAGGGTACAGATTGTGCTTACTTTCTTAGCTTAAAACATTTTATGTTTAACTTATATGGTGAATGGGTAGATGGTCATATTCTTAGAAGCCTTTATGAAACTTCGTATCAACAGACATTCTATTCATGTTCGCACATCTTTGCCACTATATTTATTTAATAGGGTTATTTTTTATTTATTTTTTATGTGTTTGCAAATACAGGTTAGAGTCTGTAGGGAGAAAGCAACAGGAAATGTTTATGCAATGAAAAAGCTGAAGAAGTCTGAGATGCTTCGTAGAGGCCAGGTATATGATTTAGCTGGCAACCTAGAACATCGTATTGCATTGCTTTACTTTTGTGCTTAATTTTTGTTTTGATTTTAATATTATCAGGTCGAACATGTTAAGGCTGAACGAAATCTACTTGCGGAGGTTGATAGCAATTGCATTGTGAAGCTTTATTGTTCTTTCCAAGACGACGACTTTTTGTACCTTATAATGGAATATCTACCTGGTGGAGATATGATGACATTACTTATGAGGAAGGATACCTTGACTGAAGATGAGGCCAGATTTTATGTAGGAGAAACAGTTTTAGCAATTGAGTCTATCCACAAACATAATTACATCCACAGGTTTGTTTCATGAAATCGTTAATGGAGCTCATGATATTATTCCAAAATGTGACAGAATCAATGCATTAACCTTTCCATTTTTACATTCCACAGAGATATCAAGCCTGATAATTTGTTGCTCGATAGATATGGCCACATGAAGCTGTCAGACTTTGGGCTGTGTAAGCCATTAGACTGCAGTACCCTGCATGAAGATGACTTCTCTACGGGACTTAGCCGCAATCCGTCACAGACTGATAATCGGCCTGCTGCACCAAAGCGCACTCAACAGGAGCAACTGCAACATTGGCAGAGGAACAGAAGAATGCTAGTAATTCCCACCATTCTTTAATGGATATTATGCTTAATTTTTCTCTTAAAGAATTCTCTTTGAACACTAGTATAAGGATCTATTATTTGTGCTAGTTTGCTGATGTTAATAAATTGCAGGCGTATTCTACTGTTGGTACACCTGACTATATTGCTCCAGAAGTTTTACTGAAGAAGGGTTATAGTATGGAATGTGATTGGTAAGTATTACAGCATGACTTATTTAATTGTTCAAGTTGAGGGCAAATGCTAGGCTGTTAGTTGGTACTCCTGTTGGTTGCTGCAGTCCAATATGTCAATACATCAACTATCCTGCCTTCCCTGTCTCCATTTTCCCACATGTTACCTGCCATCTCTTATAATGTAGCTCCTGCGTGGTGTAAACTAGTGTAGATCAGTAATCTGAACAACCAATTTTCAGCCAAAGTTATTTCTTCCCCTTCTCTCCATAGGTGGTCACTTGGAGCTATCATGTATGAAATGCTTGTGGGATATCCTCCATTTTATTCTGATGAACCTATGTCAACATGTCGAAAGGTAATGTGAACACCTATTTTTTATTCTTTAATTTCAGTTTATATTCTAATATTCCTCTTATTTATGCATTTGGTGGTGGCAATTTTTTTCATAAAGCATTTGAATTTTCCTTCAGTTGAAATCTTGTATTGAAGTTTTGTAGAACGTCAACCTTCGAGCTTGTTTTGTCTCATAGAAAAAAATTCAAGGGAAACTCAAGTTTCGACCAGGTGAAAATGGGAAACCTAGGTGGCAAACTGGGAAATTTCGAGGAAACTTAGGACTTTTTTGTGTAAGTTTCAACAAGTTTTAGGAAGTATTTTAGGGTGAGACTCTACATTCAAGCTAATTAGAGTATAAAGAACACTGGCTGTATTTTGCTAAAATAGTCAATGTACATAACATCAATGTAGAGTTGTCCGAGAAGTACATTATAAACTTAACTACTCAAGTACATAACATTTAACATATAATTTCTAACTTCAAAACATCAAATACAAAGTAACTGATAATAAAAGGAAAGTACAACTCAGTGCCAAGAGAAGTGCCTCGGTGGATCCATCTTGTGAGCTGAGTAGTACTATGCCTGTAACATCCTCTCCTCCAACCAACAAACATAAACATCCCATGACATTTTATGCCTATGGTTGTCAAGGTAATCAACAATTGTAACTTTATAAGTCTGATCATCAACATGCCGAAGATAACCAATTTGAGGGAATACATAATTTGCATAGGGAAGTCCTGATGAGGGGTATTTGTCGTGGTATGTGGGGAAACATGAAAGAAACAAAAAAATTGAAAATTTGGGAAAGCTATGAAACTTGCAGGAAAAAGTCCCAGGTTTCCACGAAATTTGTGAATTTTTTTTTCTCATGAACCAGCTGGGTTGAACAAAGTTTCGACGAAATTTTGACAGTTTCAATCGAAACTTGGGATTTTTTTTTCGTTTCAAGGTTCCCAAAATGGAAAATTTCAGTCGAAATTTCCCAAGTTTCGACCGAATTTTGTTCTATGGTTTGTCTTACATCATGTTTTTTCATGTAGCATGAATGACCTTGGGGTACCTTTTATCTTAGAAGAACAATTGGTAGTACTATTGTCTGGTCAAAAGCAGTCAAGAATTTCTTGGCCTCTTATATGCTCCTCACCCACCTAAACTTTGCCGGAGACCTTCTTCTTCAACAGCACTTTTGCTCAAATTTTAATGGATGACCTCATGCTTTTCAGATACAATTGTGTAGCCCCGCATTTTTGTAGTCTCTTTGTTGTAAGGAGATTTCTATGTCATTCTGTGTTGACAAAAAAGCAACTGGGTTCTAATCCATTTGGAACGAACCATTTTGTTAGGCTCTGTTTAGTTTGTCTTTTCTGGTGTTTAACCAGCCTAGGTCATTGAAGCTCTGCAGACTTACCAGATAGGATATGGATCAATTTTCTGAAGTGTTAACAAATTATATGTTGACATTATGAGTCATTCTCAGACATCTTGATGGATTGACAGTTACTGCTTGAATTTTGAGAATAATTAGTCTCAGTTTTTGATAAATTTGAAGTGGTTCAGTTCTATGAATTTTCACTTGATATATGAACATCACGATTGCCTTACTTCAGAGTTCAGACTGAACACCAATATTGGAGAACTCCTTTGTATATATCTTTTAAGCTTGGATTTCATAAATGGAGATTTCATTTGTTGGTTACTCACATTCCTTTTTGAGTTTTCCACAAATTTCCTGAGTCACTTTCTTATTAAGATAATAATAATAGTAAAGAAATAAAGAAGTATTAGATTTTCCATTTTATTTCCAAAAGAATAAACATAATGTTCCACTCTATTTGAATTTCCTTTTCCTCTCATCATTAACTTATTATTTTCACTTCCTTCGTCTTCATCTTTTATTTCTTTGGCAGTTTAATGTTATTTTTTTTCTATGCAGATTGTGAATTGGAGGAATCATTTAAAATTTCCTGAGGAGGCAAAACTATCCCTAGAAGCTAAAAACCTCATCGGTAAACTTTTATGTAATGTTGACCAGAGGCTTGGAACAAAGGGTGCAGCTGAAATAAAGGTGTTGTATGGTGTGTCCTATTCTGAATTAGTAATAGTCTACAAAAGATAAAAGTGCAAATTGAGGGAAATAGTTGGCTATATCTTGTTCCAATTTCAGGAGCACCCATGGTTTGATGGTCTTCCATGGGACAGGCTACATCAAATGGAGGCTGCATTTATTCCTGAGGTCAATGACGAGTTGGATACTCAAAACTTTGAGAAGTTTGAAGAGGTATAGATATTTCTTCAGTTTTCACCATAAAGTAATCTTGAAATTTGAGTTATAGGGTATTTTTTTTTCTATGCTACTAAGCATACAAGTTCTTTGGTTTGCTTTATGGTGTTGCAGGCTGACAACCAGAATCAATCTTCATCAAAGTCAGGTCCATGGAGAAGGGTAATCAAATTTCTTTTATTTATGGTGTTTTTAAATAATTTAAATAACATTACTCTTTCTATGCAAGAGTAGCAACTCTTGACTCAGCCTATGTGATCATAAGGTCCCTCTCAACAACCCCCCGGGAGTTCCCCAGCATCACTTTTTTGAGACATACAAGGCTAAATATCTAGTCCTTGTCCTGTCCACGAGAATTCTCTCCTACTGGTTGGCTTGAAGCATGCTATTTGATAATTAATGGTTTTGTCTTATGTTGTGTTCAAGCATTCCCGCTTTCCATGAAAAAGCTTTGGAATGTAAGTTTTACTCTATTTAAGAATTTCATACTCAGGAAAGACATCCTAGCCAAGTTGGCTCGCTGCCAAAGTGCCCTTCATTTTATGCATCATGTGTGGAGTGTGTGTTTGTTTGTATATAATATGTTGGATCAACATTTTTTTTACATTTTCTGTATGAACTTTTAACTTAATGGACCAATTGCTGCACAGGGAACATGCGATATTCATCATTTGTTTTTCTTTTCTGCAGATGCTATCATCAAAGGACATCAATTTTGTGGGTTACACATATAAAAACTTTGAAATTGTCAATGATAGCGAAGTTCCTGGAATTGGTACCCCTCTCTCTCTCTCATGCGTGTGTGCGCATGCGCTTGCATGTACCTGCACTTCTCCAACCTTATAGTTGTATATCTTGGTATCCAGTACCCAATATATGTTGTGATATTATCAGTTATCACACATATATTAGTTTTTCACAACATCAACGTGACTGTATTCACTCTTCATTTGTTATGACTTTTTTTTCTTGTGCACTATCACAATAATATCTCACTGATGATTCACCCTTCGGGATTCTTTCCTTCTGGTAGGCCTCTAAGAAAAGTGGGGTTATGCAACAAGTAATCATAAATCATCTTAGTGTTATTCACCCATAGAGATTTATCTTAGTTTTAAGTTCTGTTGATGCAACTGTGGAATCACTCCCCTCTGTGGATAGACAAAAGAAGAATTATCTTAGTCTTAAGTCTTGTGGATGCAACTGTGTGGCTCAGTCCCTGGAATGGATCAAATGTTCATGTCTATCTTTCTCTTCATTTTGACTAGTGCCAGGAGAAAAAGAAGCATCAGACATTCTGATATTCCATTAGCAATTTATCAAGCTGACTGCCATTTGTGGAGTTCTTTTTCAAAATGGATTTCAGTTTATTGCAATGGAATTTTTGGACATTATAGTATTTACTGTCAAAATAACATTTTTCATTTTCTGTTAGTCCTCACTCCATTGCATCATCTTCCTGCTCATCAATGTTTTTGTTTTGTTTTGAATGTGTACTTGCAGCTGAACTTAGGAAGAAGACCTCAAAAGCCAAGAGACCAACTATCAAGTCCCTTTTTGGTATGGATTATTCCTTCACTAATAAATTTATAATCAGTTGAAACATATAGCCCATTTCTTTTGAAACTGCTTTAAATTTATTATCAGTTTGAAACATATAGCCCAATTCTGTTGAAACTGTTTTTGCAATGTTTGCAAACCAAATTTGTGTGCTGAATGACACTAACTTGACAATATCATCTGTTAAACATATTTAACCTTGTTTGGACTCTGTCAAGTGTCAACTTACCAAAGCTGTATGATGCAAACTGTGTGGAAAAATGTTCACCTCTGAAAATCATATTATTAAGGCTGACATATTGGATGTGACCTTTAAGGCTTGGGCAGATATTTGGTTAAATTTTTGTGACCTCGTCATGGAATTGGTTATTCATAATTTATGCTTTACTCCTTCAGAAATTGTTTGAAGTCGATCCTAGTGATCCTATTTCCAACAACGCTTTCATACCAAGGTGTCAAAATTAGGCGTCAGACCATTCTCAGTCAATTCAAGTTGGCTGGAATTGGCCAGAACAGATGAAAATGGAATCAGAGAGGAGGATAGATATCTTCAGATCTTATATTTATGGTGTTCTTTTGCAAAAAACTTATTGATGTGGCAAAATAATTAGTTTTAGTTGCTTCTCTGTGTCTTTGGTGATTGAAAGAAGAAGACAACGACTAGAAAGTGAGATTTACTTACCTTTTTGTCAAATTATTTGTTGGGGAATTTTTCAGACTCATCCCCTGAGTTACCCCCTAATATAAATGCCGCCCCCTGAGTTATTCAATTTAGCCGTCAGGCCCCCTATACTAAACCGTTAGTCTTAGTCAGTTTTTATTTATCCATTTACAATATTACCCCCACATCCTAAGTTTAAAAAGCACTATCCATAAGCCATATCTCTTAAAATTTGTATGGATTTATGATTGGGAGAGGAAGAAGTCATAGAAGGTAGAGGGAGACGAAGAAATGAGTTGAGCGTATGGTTTTTCGTTCTAGGTTATTCTTGTCTTTTTGAAATATTTAACTTGCTTACGTCAGCACTTAACTGTGATTTCCTAATGACGGGGGGTGTCTTTGATATATTTTCACCGAATAGGGGGTTTGATTGATAAAATTGGACAACTCGGGTGGCGCTGAAAATTTCCCTATTTGTTGTTCAAGAGATTTGGCAGAAACCAGACTTGTACTCACCTTCAAGTCTGATTTAAATTGGGTGATTAATTGAATGCCTTTTGTTTACTCAATTCCTTTTAATTGAATGCCTTTTGTTTACTCAATTCCTTCTCTCCCCCCTCTCTTGTGATAAGTTTTGGGGGTGCCTTTAAGTTACAACTTTTCAAGCACCTTTGCTGCAGAATTTTTTTCCCCTCAACCCCAGAAATGCTTCATATGCATTAATTTGGCAGTCATGGGGGATTTTTTTCATCTACTTTCTTTTGTGTTCGGAATAATGTACATGTTGCACTTGTAAAATCTTACCTGTATTCCCCTGCTTTCCTTTTGTACGCCAGTCTTAATTTGAAATTCATGGCGAATCAATACGCCATTGACATAATTACCTCAGTATACCACATATGTATGTTGAGTGGTATTACAATCATATAGAGACTACAACATACGAAGATAAGAGTAAATAGAAGATAAGAATTTTCAGTTTCTTGTTGGTAGAAAATGGAAAAGAGCCATTTCTTATAATACTTTACCAACAGCAAAAAGACATGGCTTTCCAAATTTGCATACAACCAAAGCACAAGGATTTAATTTTTTTATGCAAAATGTATGTGTTGATTCCATTTTTGGGTATTTTCTCATTCAGTAATTAGCTCATTTTAGATTTGGAAGTTGTGTTTTGTTTCACCTTCCATCTAGTGTGCACATATAGAGAGGTAATATATGTTATCTTAACTCTCTTTATCTTGAAAATCTGTCGTGTCACTTCAATTTGAACCAAACTATATATTTATCCTTCTTTTTCCATCACAAGAACAACATTTCTATCCTCCTTTTTTGCTTGAGATTTCCTTAAAAAAACCATAGTGAAAAAAGGCCAATTATGCACACACAGACCTGGGGAGGGAGTATTATATTCCAGCAAGGGAGAGGTTCCATTAATCATGAGTGAAGAACCTGTTGTGTCAACTTTTACTCTGCAATTCAGTTGTCACAGTCAGGCTTCTTTTGTTTTGTCTCTCTAGTTTTGTGGATGAGTTACTGCCTACCAGTTTAAAACTCAGTGTGATCAATTGTAGATTATGGTCACTGCATGACTCCTGAATAGCTCAATTTTAGTAAGCAATCTTAGAAGAAAAAAAGGGATGGTTCGAATAGTTCTGTATTAGATTTTCCACACCCCTAATTATATTTGTTCGCTTTGCAGATGATGAGTCTAATGCTGATGACTCAACTAAAGCACCTGTTCAGGGAAGCTTTCTAAAGCTCTTGCCTCCACAGCTGGAAGTCTCCCAAAACCAAAGTGAGTCTCCATAAACTTGCCAAATCCCCTTCGCTACATCAGACAGCCTAGGAGTTCCATCCAAAAGATTCAAGTCATTGGTGAAATTTGTTATAATATGGGTCCTGTGGCTCCTAGTTATCATGGGTGACTATTCCAGCTGGTGCTTGGGCTCTCTCAAAATGAAAGTTTGAGAGCCATAGAGAAGGTGGGTGCTTTTGGGGTTTTGGCTGTCTCTGCTTGGGTAGAGACTTTGTAAAAAAAATTATTGAATGGTAAATACCAATTCTTTTACCACTATTTTGCCCTTGTTCCCCTTTTCGGATGATAACCGAAATGCCATTGTAAGAGCAAAATGTAAAAGCAAGAAAGGAAGGAAAAAAAATCAGTTCTTACCAAACTATGTGGGAAAGTGTAAAAAGAAAATACAGTCAGATACTTTATCAGGTATCCAATTGGCCAACCTGTGTAGCACAATGATTGCAACGTTGTATCAGATGGAACAAAGTGAATGGTTACATTATCCTTTTTCTTTCCATCTTATTTCATCAAGATTGCATTGCTTTGTTTAAAGACAAACTTGCTTCTCAAATTTTAGAAAAACTTTGAAGTCACAACAAGGACAAGACAGTACCTTTCACTTTGTTCTGAAATGCTGTTTTTACCATAATATAGAAACTGAAATGTGAGACATCACAGCACCTAATACTTGTTTCTGTATAGCCCTGGTTGTTCCAATGAAGAATAATTTACAGTAATTGCTTAGAATCAAAGGACATTGCATTTTGTTCTGAAGTCAAAAGGTATGGAACACAGTTTTTCTGGATAATGTGATCCTATAGAATTTCAAGAAGTTTCCGATTAAAACAAATGGTGACACCTTTCTCCATGGTTGAGACCACTGCTATCCATAACCATGGAGATAAAATTCTCTTTACCAACACTTTTGAAGTATAAAATAGCCACTATTCAGATTCTCTCCACCTAATCTGCCAGTGCCTCCATCATTACGATCATTGATAAAATTTCAGCCCAGAGTTAGCCAAGGAGGGTCAAAGGTAAGAAACACACTGTAACTTACAATGAAGGGTGCCTTTGTTTACTATAAGGTACTTTTGATTAGAAAATTATTCTAGAAATGTTTAAATGTGACAATTGTTACTGGTAATGTAAGGGATTATAGTTGATGTATTTCAACATAACCCAAGTCCTTCAAACCTATTTATGAAAAACTGTTAAGAGGATGAAAAAGAGATAGCTTCCAGCTACATAGAATAAAAATTCACTTGCTTTTATAAGTGGAGATAAGTATATCCATATAATGATAGCAAATGAGCAAGAAGGGTATGTTCCCAGTACAGATGATGTACTTCATGATGTCGAAATTGAGCAGAGAAATGCTGAGTTCATCAACTCCCACCATGAAATGGTTCCATACTTACTGGGTTCTGTCCATTGACTGCCAGTGAATTAGAAGCATTCTATACCTTTGCTAGAGATCATAATATTAGAAGAGAAGGTATTAATTGATAGCGAGTTAAATAAGTTTCTTGATTCTCTAATGAACCAGATCTACAGGTCACTGTTTTTTTTTTTTTTTTTTGGTTGCCAACCCCGATTCCAAGGCTTTGCCCTGACTAATCCGGTGTTCGACCCGGGTTACACACCTGGCTGTGGTGGGTGAGTCTCCCAGCGGGAATTTTTTGCATCCACAAGGTTTCGATACCGGAACCTTGCTTAAGCGGACCAAGTTGCTTACCACTTGGACCAACCCCCGTTGGTTACATGTCACTGTATTTACTGCTAAAAAATGTCAACATTAGAATAAAAAAGGGACCATACCCAAGTAATTGGAAAGAATCTCATTTATCATTGATGATTAAAATTGGTCTTTATCATATGCTTATAGATTGGATGGGTCAAAGAAAAGCTGTTAAAGCATAATTGACATTAATAATACATCCACCCAAGAGAAAACATTAATAATACAACATTAAAAGGGCGCACACTGCATCCACCCAACTAGTTGGAAAGAGCTTTAATAGCTTTGAAATTTGAAATGGCCAGTATCATACATTTACAGATTGGGAGAGTCAAGGAGTCTATCCTCAGAAACCCCATCTCCACCCACTCAAAAGAATCAATCAATAAATAAATAAATGCTCATTCAGGAGAGGTGTGAGCAAACATCTACCTCTATCCTTGTTTTGATTGATTTAATGCACCATGTAGAGAAAAAGACTCATTCTAGTTGAGAAATCTCATCTTTACTCTGTTCTGTTGGAACATGAACTAATCCGATGGTTCCAGATTCAATTCTATTTGCCTTGAAAGTAGATGGAACTAAAAACACTGAAGTTGTCAAGTGAAGGTGTTTCCATCTCCCTCCCTGCACCCTAGCTTCTGAATGGTAAAAATCACTAATGGTTGAGGTGCAGTATATGAATCAGTTGCACTTCACAAATTGATCTTACATGTAGAAGTCTTCGAAAAGCACCTCCGCATCCATGTTATATATTCTGATGTCGATCGCCCATGTCAGAATAAGTCCTGGAGTATGTTACTTTTCCATGACAGCCATTCTGTTCACATTCTCAGTAAGACATTAAATCATCCTTCTCCATGTGTCTAGAAAGATTTGCTAGACAATGATATAGCATCTCTGCCTGTGGATGTGAGTTATCTTCAACAAAGAAGGGATAGACAGCCTTGTCAACCTCAATCCAGCTACAACCTGGGTTCTTCTTCAAGCCTAACTCTTTCATTTTTAACCTCAACTTGCGTACATTATCCCATTTTCCTGCAGCAGCATACATGTTGGATAAAACTATGTAAGTTGATGGATCATCAGGATCCTTCTCAGTAATCAAGCTTGCAATCTCCTCTCCTAACTTTAAATCCTTATGCATATTACATGCAGAAAATAATGTACTAAGCAATCCAACATCTCCTCTTACTGCTGGTGTGTTCTGAATGATGCTGTAAGCTTCATGCAATCTTCCAGCACGTCCAAGGAGATCAATTAAACATGAATAATGTTCCAACGTGGGTTTAATCCCGTAGACATCCATCATTTGATCAAAATAAAAGTATCCCTCATCAACCAATCCAGCATGGCTACATGCAGATAATACAGCAAGGAAGGTAACTCTGTCTGGTTTTGCATTGGATTGCTGCATCTTATGAAAAAGCTCCAATGCATCAAGCGCTTGACCATGAGACCCATAAGCAGTTATCATGGAAGTCCATGACACAAAATCTCTCACTGGTAACTTATCAAAGACTTGACGTGCTTCAGACACAGCCCCACATTTTGCGTACATGTCTAGGAGAGCACCCATGACCACTTCATTCAATTCAAACTCATTTTCAATGATGTAACTATGGATCTCCCTCCCCTGTTCTAAAGCTGCTAGTTGTGAACAAGCAGGCAAAACACTAGTGAATGTAATGGGATCCGGTCTCACACCAGCAGTTTTCATATCATTGAAGATACTAAGAGCCTCAAAATAATTGCCAACAATCACATATCCTGAGATCATAACATTCCAAGAAACTACATTTGTCTTTGGTATCCTCTTGAACACATGTTCAGCTGAAACAACACTTCCACATTTGAAATAAAGATCAATGAGTGAGCTGTTAACAAAGATATCACATTCTACCATATTTCTAATTATATATCCATGAATGAACTTTCCCTTTAGTAACTCAGCAGATCTGGAACAGGCTATTAACAAGGTACTTAAAGTAGTTGAAGTAGGTTTTACACCTTCCTCACTCATTCTCGTAAAAAGTTCTAGGCAAGCAGAACTATTACCATTTTGACTGTACCCAACAATCATTGAATTCCAAGAGACCACAGATTTGTTAGGAATCTGTTCAAAGACCTCTCTAGCCATTTCTAGAGAACCACATTTTCCATACATGTCCACAAGCGCGCAACTAATATATCCGTCCAGTTTGAAACCCATCCTCTTCAGTTCCCCATGAATTCTCCTCCCTCTTTCCAAATCAAGAAGCCTTGCACACGCAGAGAAAGCAGTTGTAAATGTTACTGAATCGGGCACGAAGGCAGAACTTTTCATCTTCTCAAACAATTCCAGAGCTTTCTCAGATTGTCCATTTTGATAGTAATATGAGACCAGTGTATTCCAACAGGCTACATCTCTTTCAGGCATTTCATTGAACAGTTGAATTGCTGCGTGAAACAAGTTGCATTTCGCGTACATCCCCACCAAAGAGCTTGCAACAACAACATCAGACTCAGACCCAGTTTTTATCACATGGGTATGGATCTTCTTCCCTATCTCGAGTCTTCCCAATCCACCGCAGGCCTTCAGAACACTTGGGTAAGTATAATTATCAGGTTTGAGATAAGGAAAGAGCTGCAACCTCTCAAAAAGTTCAAGAGCTTCACCGTGCATTTGATTCCTAGTGTAAGCTGCCATGAAGCCATTCCATAGAGAAATGTCCAATGGGTTATCTATAGTCTTGAAAACTCGGCGTGCAGATTCAAATAAATGGCAAGAGAAGTAGAGATTAATCAAATGTTTGCACAGAGAGAGATTGTTTTGGAGGCCAAGAGTGATTATCTTTTGGTGGAGAATCACGCCTTGTCTCTGTGACTTCGAAATGATGCATGTTTTCAGGACAGATATTAGCGTTTCTGTGTCCATCAAAACAACAGTGGATACCAGCGATAAGCTAATTCAGAATTCAGCAAGAGCCAAGACAGCCAAGTCTTGCTTGGATAGTGTTAACTGTTACTCCTGTACTTGCCCTGTTCTTTAACCATCTATATCTGCTCCGAAGTCCGAACCAGCTTCCTTCTCTTGAGAGCTAAGTCCAGAACGAAAACCTTCTGGTTTTAATCGGACCTGGCCTTCAAGTGAGAAACTGGGCTGCAGCCAATGAAATTGAATCCGAAAAAGATATTCATTTTTTCGGATCTGATAGCTTTATACATGGGTAAGATAACTGGTGTTTGGGTTTGGTGGTGCATGATTAATGCGTAACACCTGCAGCTTACGGTAGAGATTACCGTCTGTTTCACAAAAGGTGAAAAGTCACTTGTGCCAAATACATGGTCAAGATTTCGATCTCGATCATAGGCAATAGAGCGTTGCACATTTAATGCATAGCACTGAAGCACGACCCAATATAACAAAGTTCGGATCCTCTACCCTGTCCGGTAGATTTCTGTGCTTCTCTCGCGCTTTTCCACCACACAATAATGGTGGGGCCCACCTCTAGGTGCTGACAAAATAAATCAGGACCCAGATGTAGTGGGTCTCCCCTTCTATTGGGTGGTAGAGAGGCGTGAGGGGAGTGGATTTTTATTTGCGGCAGCTGCGGTTGGCTGCCGCCAACGGTCCAGATTTGCCTACTTTTACAAAATAAGATCTAATGGCCGGAATTAAAGGCACAGGGTCTGAATGTAAATACAAGAGCCAGAGTGAGAGAATTGAGAAATCAACTTGAGTTCATGACTTTCTTTAGTTAGAGAAGAAGCTTCGACCCGGAAGGCATGGAAGGGTTCACCTCAATACTCCAAAAAAAAGCTTCACAAACTCAGTTCGATCCACAATTAGCCCTCGCAAGTGTCGGAAACCCATAAGCAGAAATTCGCCCTGTATGTGTGGATGAAGTATCTGCAGCAATTGATGAACCAACTGCAGCAACCACAATCCTCATTCTCAGCATCAGAAACGTCCGTGCAACAGGTGATCACCACAGTGGAGATGATGAGGATCATCTGAATCAATAGAAATGTGCCGGAATCTGTTGAAAATTTGTCAAAATTGGCTTTAGTCATGGTCAATTTTTCATCAAACTAATTCTGATTTTTAACAATCGAGAATAAATTAAAATAAATAAAACAAACCTACTGCAAACCAGCCGTAATCTAAATCCCCTGAAATATTCTCATCTACCAATCTTGTGAATAACGTTCTAAGATCCATGAGATACCTAGAATACATGATTGTTAAGCCTGAGAGGCTTTAAAGAAACCCTTGCCGTCTCTTCCTGCAATTACCCATCTCCAGAAGCTTCAGTGTTTCTGCAATCCTATGTTCTTTCTAGGGTTTGTCTGAAACGGTCCGAGTTAAATACTTATCATCGGCGATTATAGATCTTAAGGTAAGAAAGATTTTTCCCACCGAAATCCTCATTGAATCCTCGTCTTCGACGGTGAAGCAGTCCGTCGGATGGAGAGGGTTTTATTTTGTAAATTTTTTAAATTAAAAACCTTTGATGGTAAAGAAAAAAATTTGTATTTACATCCAGACCCTTGCGCCTTTAATCCCAGCCATTAGATCTTATTTTGTAAAGATGGGCAAATCTGGACCGTTGGCGGCAGCCAACCGCGGCTGCCGCAAATAAAAATCCGAGGGGAGTGCAAACCTCTACTAGGACACCAATAAGATTATTATGTAATTCAATATACAGGGCTTCACTCTAGCCCCAAGAAGACTCGAATTTCTGAGTTCATACTATGAAGTATTGGCCTTTATCAAATGAGTCAACCTCTGGGGTTTATGAACGCCTCCATGGCCCCAAAGAGATTTGAACTTTTGATATCATTTTATGAGGTGTTAGTCTTTTTCCCATTTAACAATTTTGTGAGGTTAGATATGAGTATGTCAGAATCAATGCTAAATACTAGCAATTCATATCCGAAATTGCTTAAATGCGTATGACGGTCAAGTTAACTTTCGGACCGTTGGATCCGAAATTTCAGTCGAGATTTTGATATCGACCAAGATCTCGCTCCAATGGACCGAGATGTACCGCATGACGAATGCGCAGGACTGAAGCAAGGTCCATCCATATTCCCTGCTGGGATGACTACTTTACTTTACCCCTAAGTATATGATATATGCAAAACATATTTATTCTTTTACTTAAAAGAATTAAGAAATTAAATCCAAAGATATAACTATGTCTATATACATTCTTTGCAAAAGCATACTTGGGGACAAAGGCAATGTATTCCGTAACTAAATCAAGCATTGCTTTAAGGGAAATATGTCTTAACTTGAAAGCTTTGCATAAAAAAAAAAAGGGGATTTCTTGTAACCCTCATAAGCAACATCAATAATGGGTTATTAAATATAATTTCCCTTTCTTTGTTGAGTAAAATAGTTCAAGATCAAGGTAGTAGCTCATTGTGTATTATTACACCTTAATAAGATGAAGCTTCAAATATTCGTCATGTGGGACCCACTTAGAATATAATTGTTATTTTTTTTAGATATGAAGATCATTATTATTTTATTTTTTTTTTAGTAAAATAACACTTCATTCATTAAAGAAAAAAAGTACAGACACACGAACAGAAGAAAAATACTGACACTTTTTTTTTTTTTTTTTTTTTTGGTATAAAAGAAAAATACAGACACACGAGCATGAAAACACAAGGTTCAAACCAAACCAAGTAGCGGAATGCGACCAAACTGTCATACATGTAATAGACAGGGTCCTCCAGAGTAAGGGATGGGTCTAGCTCAGTATGCCCTTAGAAAGAAAGCTGCAACCAATACATCACCAAATAAGCACAGACACCCACATATGAAGATCATTATTTAGGTCAGCGTAAAGTGCATTTCTATTATATCCTCGTGGAAAGGGAATTCTTCTGCCCGTTCCTTAGCAAGGAAGGTCATGTCCATCGCTAGTAAGATATGTTGGTCAAATTCCGTTCTATGAATTCATGAATTATGTATTCAGGATTTTCTTGTGCCTATCAATGAAAAGTTTCTTATAAAAAACAAATCTTGATGATAATTTTTTATATATAATTTAAATCTATAGCAAGCCATCATCTCTGGCCTAGAAAATCCCAATTCTTGATTTGGGAATTAGTTTTTTTGTTGATTAAACCGACCCCTAAGTACACATGGTGACATATTAATTTAACCATAGTTTAAAAGTCATAATTTGTTTTATTAATGTAAATTAGAATACAAAATTGGGGTTAACTTAGAAACGAGGTTCTTAATGAAGTTGTTTATTGGATTGCATGTAAGATCTTATCATCAATCATAAAATTAATAGACTCAACCATAACCTACTTTCTCATAGATCATGGACCAAGCATGTTGGCTAATGGATACACAAATATATTTGATAATGAAACAAGATACTCTTAATGATTTGGTAGACTTGCTCCACCTTGGTCACTCCCCATTTGGTGGAAGACCCTTGCTTACTATCTATGGAAGGTTTTTTTGTGCCCTTCCTTTGGTTAATCTGCATCTTAAAATTGGCTATATTTGGTTTTTGGGAAAACTATCTATATTTTCTGCAAACAATATTTTATTTTGCAACAAAAAATGTGAAATCAATGGCAGAGTTTCTTCAGGGGGGTTTATGTTGAGTCGGATCCTCACCCCTTCGGGGCATCACAAAGTGCTCCCCGACGGCTTCCCGACCACACAATCATGTGGGGCCTACAGGTGAAAATTTGATTTTTTTTTTCTTTCCCAAAAAG
Source organism: Hakea prostrata (assembly GCF_041222555.1). Lineage (NCBI taxonomy): Eukaryota > Viridiplantae > Streptophyta > Magnoliopsida > Proteales > Proteaceae > Hakea > Hakea prostrata. The sequence goes on along the minus strand of NC_142609.1, from coordinate 42,942,252 downwards.
TGTTTTCCACCTGTGGGCCCCACATGTTTGTGTGGTCGAGAAGCTGTCGGGGAAGCACTTTGTGCTCCCCCGACGGGGTGAGGATCCGGACTCGGTTATGTTCGCCCCTTATTTTTTTTTTGAAATAAGACACTTTGTCCCTCTTTTCATGTATGAAATACTAGCACTTGGCCGTTGGTCCCCCCTCATCCCGATTTTTTGAAAATTTTCCTTTGGCCCTCATTCCTTGCGTGTTTTGAAATTTCTCCATGTCCTAAGAGACCTTTCTATTATTCCTTTCATGTGTGAAATACCAACACTTGTCATCCCCCCTCGATGTTAAATCATGACTGCACATTTGTGTGAAATGCCTTTCGTATTAAGAGACAACGATCTTTCTTTTTTTGGTAATAAAGATTCTTATTGATGTTGTACTAAGGATGTGGCCGAATAAAGCTCTAATAACCACTTGATGAACATGGCCACTCTGTCAGGCACAACATCGTGAGTGCCTTTCGGGCTAGGAAATCTACAATTGAGTTGGATTCTCTAAGAATGTAACTGGGCCTAAAGCCCTAGGGACAACGATGTACTAAAGTTGCTCCATTGTGATTTTGAGATTACGAGTTCAAAGAAACAATATTGTTTACAAAGTATGAATAACCTAAGTACATTATGATCTTCTCCCGATCTCACAATGACGAAAGTCTTAAGCACTGGATATTCCTTTCTTCAAACTGTTGATTTTTTTTCTTTCTTTTTGGGTAAGTCTTCAAAGTGTTGATAAGGGTACCCTAATACACATGAGACCTTGTGACCCATGCTTCCTAACATCTAGGGCCAGCATTATTGGCTTAGTTATTATTGGGGGTAAAAGCCCAAAACTAATAGGGCCATCGTTCTTTTTTCTTTTCTCTTTAGCCAAACACAGGAACGGACCTATAGAGGGGCTGGGAGGCCATGGCCCCCGGTTTAAAAAAAATTAATATTAATTCTCTAATTTTCCTTAATTTTTTCAGTTTTTTTCTCTTCTCACATGTGAAATGTCACTATTTGGTCCCCCAATATTAATAACAGTTTTTAAAGGTAAAATAAAGGGTATAATTGTCATTTCTAATTAAAAACTAACTCCTCAAATAATATTTATTCTCTCCTCTCTTCTCTCTCATCTTTTCTTTCTATTCATTCTCTTATCTTTCTATAAACTTCTCTCTCATCTTTTCTTTCTATTCATTCTCTTATCTTTCTATAAACGTGGGTTAAGGAAATTTTTGAAAAAAAATCTTATTAGGTATTTAAAATTTCATTCCTAATTAGAAACTAACTCCTCAATCCCTAATTATTTTCTTCTCAATTCTCTCTCATATTTTTTTCCTATTTATTCTAAAAAAAATTGAATTTTTTTTTTTGGTACAAAACGGGATCAAAAAATCCAGAAACGAGCTCAATCTATGCTAATCACTTTGTCTGCCTATAGGACCTCCATTAGATCATGTGGGGGGTCCGGAAAGAAAAGCGAAGACTTCATTAGAACCTCTGGCTCCTTCACCATCCAATCAGCAGCCTGGTGTGCCTCTCTAAAGGCATGTTTGAAGCGTATGGGATTGAAGATTTCAGTCAAACTTTTGATTCTCATAATCACTTTAGCACAATGCCCTTATAGGCGACCACTTGGAGCTAGTAAGCTTATAGCTTTTGATGAATCGGATTCTATTAAGAGTGGTAATAAATCTTTCGTAGTGGCTATTTGAATACCTTCAAAGATAGCCTGTAATTCTGCTTCTAGAATAGAGCAATCTAAAATTCTCTTTGTAAATCCTCCTTCATATTCATCATCAGAATCCTTATTTATTATCTCCTCTCTCCTTCCTCTCTTCCTATTTATTCTCTTCTCTTTCTACAAGCATGGGTTAAGAAAATTTGGAAAAGAATATACTCCACAATTTGGTACTCTTTCTCTTTCTCAATTTATTTATTATTTTTCTTTTTCTCTTTTTTTTTTTTGTTATTAATTTTATTTGATTTTATATTCTATGTTTCTTTATTTCTTCTGCAATTTTTGTTATTTAATTTTGTATTGTGATTTGTGAATAAAATGTTCATAGTTAGCAAGGTAATTAACTACCATTGGTTTGCATCTCTTACCTAAACATATATATATTTGTATTGTTGCTTTAATTTACTAGGAAAAAAATATCATTATCAATAATTTACCTTTTTTAAATATGTGTGGCCCCACAAAATATATATGGACCTATTTTTTAATATAATAAAATAATTTATAAGTGAGACCTTCAATGGGTCTTATAAGGGTCCACACAATATGTATGGCAAAATAACATTAGTGCTTCCCCATCAGAAAAGTTATCTGACTTTCATTCTTCAGCCTCTCAATATTGAATCCTGAGTCAGTCCCTGACCAAACATAGCCAAACAATAGGGTCATCTTTCAAAGATCAAACAACATGCTTCCGGAAGAAGATTCACTTGTCTCTAGGAATTATCAAAGAGGTCAAATCCTCTCAATATATGTGAAGAGAGATCTCATACGTGGAGAAGATCTAGAGGCTTTTTACTTAATAGCATGGACCCATATTATACTTATTAAATGAATTAGTTTAGTGGAGGATACATTAGTAAATTAGTTAATTGTTTTAATCTTATAATACACATGTTAGTGCAATAATTAGTGATTGTTTTTTTTAGGAACCCGTGACCTCTCATCAAAGCTTTTGTTTGGTGGCTAAAAAGGATCAGGAAAAGTGCATTATTTCTAATGAATTTTTAAAAGTTAATTTTATTTTTTTACCTGAGTGAAAAAAAATAAACAGAAAATTTTATTTATATTAAGACAACTATGTTGTCTTATATATTTCTAGAACAAAGAATACTGCAGTGGATTTCTTGGCTAGAGGGAGCCCATTGTTTAGGTATGTCTAAAGTTTGGTGGATGCAACCATTTAGAGGTCTTGATCCTTTGTACTGTGTTCTGCTGGGAGAATTTCCCCAGACTTGTTTCTTTAAATGCATTATCTGTGTTTGGCCAAAAAAAAAACTTTTCTCACTCTGTAGGTGGAGTCAGGATTTAATATTAAAGACTAATTAAAGATTACAAAATTATTATAAATAAATAAATAAATAAATTTATTATTAATTTATTATAAAAATGAGAATAAATAAAAGTCGCAAAAATAAAATGAAATGACCTTTTTATCCATGGTCTATGCCGTTAATTTTTTTTATTTTTTTTCCAATTGAGGATGGGGACTAGACAGTGCTGATATTTCAAAAATAGAAAAATTATTAGAGAGGTTTCTCTTAGAAAATTTTAAAAAAATAAGGAGAAGATAAGAAAATTTAAAAAAAAATCAAAGGAGACATGACTCCATGTTCTAGGAAAAGCTCCGCCCTTGCCAAACCCAATATTAAAAAAAGGTTATATTAATTTTTAGAGTTTTTTATATGAGCCCCTCTATTTTCATGGGAAACAAATAGAACCCCTCTAAAATCAAAACCTTGTAAATACCCTTTCCACCGTTAACCCGGTTACTTAGGACTGTTAAATAATTTTCATATGACTATATTACCCTCAAATATAGTAACGTTTTAACTTTTTATTTTCAAGAGATTTTTACATGAGCCCCCTCCGTTTTCATGGAAAACAAGGCACACTCCTTCTAAAATAAAAAACTTTGCAAATACCCCCTCCACCGAAGAAACATTTGAGGAGAAGCAGTGCGTACCTCACTTGCATTTTTTTTATTCTTCTCCTGTAACGTTTATTCTCCTCAAGATGAGGTACGCACTGCTTTTCCTCAAATGTTCTTCCGGTGGTAATCGTGGGCGTTGATTGGCAGTAGTGATGACAGATTACGAGACATCGTGAGTAACTATGAGGAGTGAGGTGGTATGGCTTTGAAAATAAGAAGTTCAAACGTTACCATATTTGAGGGTAATATGGTCATATTAAAAATGTATTTGCAAGGTTTTAATTTTTAGAGGGAGTGCGATTTGTTTTTCATGAAAATGGAGGGGCTCATGTTAAAAACTCTATTTTTTATGGTTTTTTTTTTTTAATATTTTCGATGATTTTTTTTTATAAAAAAACATAAATAATTTTACAGAAGTGCATATTCTATGTTTTCCCTTACTACTCTTTTCACTCATTCTGTGAACAAAAGTATCAGAGGTGTTGACCAATGCCAACTCATGATGATTATATCAAATTTGCACAATATCATATTTGTGTCACGTGTCAATGTAGAGTTGGCAGAGTGGTAAGATCATACTTCTCAGTGGAAAGGTTATGGGTTTGACTATTGCGGACGACCAAGCTTCCTATGAGGATGTAATCGAAGTGCGTGCAAGCTGGCCTGAATAAACCTCAAAAAAAAAAATTTACTTATTCGAAACATTAGTGTACAACCATTAGATCTCTAAAACACCACGGGTCATGATCTGCAAAATTTAAAAATCCACGTGGCAACAAACAAAATTTTGAATTTATATTGCCGTTTCACAAAAATGCATAGGCAGAAGAGACCAGCCTCATTATTAACCTAATCCAGAGAGAGTGCATGCACGTTTATAGCAAACTAAGAAACTACAATTTCAAAACCAAATCCAAAAACACGGATTCGGCGAAGAGAAGGTATCGCTTCACCCCTCATTTCTTAATATAATAATTATTAATTTAATAAAAACGATAAAGACGAAAAAAAAAAAGAAAAAAAAAAGAAAAAACTAAACTTCCTCCAGCTTTTCCCCCTATCGTTCTTTCTTTGCTTTCCTTTTGTTCTTCTTCTTCTCGTTTCCTTTTCTTCCTGTCAACTTTCTGTCCGTATCATACCACTGTCATTATTCCCTATTAACCTTCGAATCAACTTGTTCAATAATTTCGACTTTTCTTCTTTTAATTTCTTCTTCAGATCCCTCCTTAAAAGCTTCTGATTTCTGCTAAATTTGGTTGTGGAATTCTTGACATTTTTATTCGTTTCTGACATAAAATTTTCAATCCTTTTCTTTTGTTTACCATTTTTTTTTTTGGAGAATTTGGACAAGATAATCCCTTTTTGGGTTGGGGTTTGTATTGCACTTTTGATTTATGTGCCAATGTCGTTTGCTGGTAAGGTAATTAGGGTTCCGATCGGCGGCTGGTAAGTGGGAGATTTTAGGGTTTCTTCTTTTCTCCGGTGGATGTATATATCGGATTTAGATACTTAGATCAGGGTTTGCTTGATCAAGAAGAGGTTTTGGGGTTATGTTTCGGTGGTGGATGAAGGTTTTTAATCCAGGGAGTATTGGTTGATTGAATAAGTTGTTCAATTTTGGGGGCATTTTTTCTCTTCTTTTTTACCCGATTCATGGCTTGCTGATATTGATGAATCTGGGTGATTCTATTGGGATCTGAGGATTTGTTGGGTTTGGTGAAGGTGGAGGCTAAGCTAAGTTATTGTCATTACTTGAGTTTGGAGTGAGGTCTGTAGAGCTGAATTCTATCATGGATCATGTCATTGGTGGAAAGTTTAAGCTTGGGAGGAAGATTGGGAGTGGATCTTTTGGCGAGCTTTTCCTAGGTATGGCCTTTCATTAGCTTTATTTTCTGCATTGTCTGTTTTGCGAAGTTACTACTGTTCATTTTTTTAATTCTTTCTTTGTGTTAATTTTTCTTTTCGATGGTTTAATTTGCTTTAGGGGTCAACATACAAAATGGAGAGGAAGTGGCAATCAAGATGGTTAGTCAATACTCGTCTTTTCTGGTGAAATTTCCTATTCTCTGGGGTTCAGTGGTTCTCTACCAGATCAATTTGGATATTAAGTTTCGTAGTGTGATACTGTTGTTCTTTGTTAAAACGGATTGAACTTCTTACTTTATGGTTGTTATACTGACATGCGTCATTAATAATGCAATCAAATACTGAAGGGAACTTGAAAATTGCCTACTGATACATTCCTCTAGCCTGAGGGTCTAATCAGTAAAACAGTCTAGTTACTTCACGTAGTATACTCTGGCTTCCAATTCTTCTTTGTTCTAGTACCTTAAGTAAGTCAAGTACTAATATTTCCATGTTTGTTTATCATTGGTGCCTTTTTCTTTGTTTCTTTTTGTTTCCCCCCTCCTCCCACTTTTTATATGGTTTTTTTGCAATTTGACACCCCTGGAACTATACATAGGTCTTCGTCTGCTTTGTTGCTGGTTGGACCCAATTCTCATCTTGCATGGATTTTGCTTTTCTGCATGTTAGTGTTTGTGGCTCTTCTATTGCGATGGACATATATTTGTTTTAGCTGTGCCCTTGTCCAGCACTTTAGGCATGCTAATGTGAAATCAAGAAGTGGAAGCTTTGCTGTACACAATTTCTATATTTGCCATCACATGATTTTGAGGACAAGAATAACAGTGGTTGCACTTTATGGTTTTCACGAGTTCCATATGAGGTCAACCAAAACTTCACGAGATACTTTTCTTTTTAAGCAATGGTTGTGTAATGGGTACAGTACCTGTTCCCCCCCCCCCCCCCCCGCAGGGGGGTTGCTCTGGTATATTGTCGTTGTCCTTCCTTCCTTACATGCTTATGCTAGCTTGTTTTTTATGTGAAATTGGTTTCGTTATCATGCACCAAATATTTTTCTTGCCATTGCATTTCTCAGGAGCCAGCGAAGACCAAGCATCCCCAGCTTCATTATGAATCCAAATTGTATATGCTTCTTCAAGGGGGCAGTAAGTTGCTTTCCCCGACCCCCTACTCTGGTTCTTTTCTTCTCTTTTCCTAAAATAATGACCAGTTTATCTATTACTTAGTAAAGTAAGCAGTTTGTTTCTATGCAAGAGTGAATGATTAGTCTATCTTATGCATCAAGTCATGCTTTTTCATCTGATTTTTTTTTCAATTATAATGAAGCGGGAATTCCCCACCTGAAATGGTTTGGAGTTGAGGGTGAGTACAATGTAATGGTTATTGACCTCCTTGGGCCAAGCCTAGAAGACTTGTTCAACTATTGTTCCCGGAAGTTCACAATGAAAACAGTGCTGATGCTTGCTGATCAGTTAGTAAGTTTTTTTTATGTGGTCCTTAATTTGGAACAAGTTAATATGCACAAAATTTGTTATTATGTTGTGGTCATTGATTTAAACGCGTTCTCAGCTATTGGAGTTGTCATTCGTAATGTTCCTGGCACTGCTTCTTCATGCAGATTAACAGAGTTGAATATATGCACTCGAAGGGTTTCCTTCACCGGGATATAAAGCCTGACAATTTTTTAATGGGTTTAGGGCGGAGAGCAAATCAGGTATTGCTTACAGTAACCATGTGATTGTAGGAAGTCAAATGTTAATGAGGTCAAAACCTGGTTCTTCTATAGCGAATCAGATATTGATAAAATAATCTGTCCATCATTGCACTTAGAACCTCCAGATTGATTAGGAGGTATAAGTTTCTAGTGTTCAACCGTTGTGGGTTTCTGTGCTTGTGCTTATGTGTGTGTGTGAGAGAGAAGAATGTGTGTGGTAACTTTGTGGATATAGATTCTTGGCTTCACTGTTGATAGACCTTTATAGTACCTAATTGGTGCCTATATATTTTAGCTTTTTCCAAAACATATGTTCATCTCCCTTCATGTGTAATGCTGGACGGTTTATTTTTGTTAATTTTGCTTTTCTACCTCTATCATTGTTTTGCTTTTTATGCAGGTGTATATTATCGATTATGGTCTCTCCAAAAAGTATAGGGATCTTCAAACACACAAGCACATACCATACAGGTTCATGTCTAGCTGTATTCGGCTTTGCATCCTATTTTTCAATGCAAGTGTGTGTGTGTGTTTTCTTTTGATGTTTTTGACATCTGGAATGATCTTCCGTAGTCGGGCTTTGCATCCTTACCCTTTGAAAGTGTTGGTCCACAGAATTTGCTGGAAAATTGGACAAAATTTACGCTTGCCCCTTGAACGGTCTTTAGCCTTCTTGGGTGTCAAGATGATCTTGACTTCATGTAAGAAAGTGTTGGTATAGTTGTCAAGGCATCTAGGTAACTTAAAGCTTTTGGGAGGGTGTTAGTGTTCTTAAACCCATGGTTTGCCATCTTCATGTGAGGGTTTCATAATCTCCTTCGTCCTTCATCTGCTGCTTTGGAAACTGTGAAGGTGCATAAATTCAAGACGGTGGTTTTTGTTTTAAGATGAAAACAATATTAAATCCTTCATTGAGGATGAACATCAGTTGATTGATGGCATGGCCATTCCAACATAATACAACAACAACAATAAGTCTTTTCCCAACTAAATGGGGTCAGCTTCATGGATTTTTGCCCTCCAATTAGTTTAGTTTGAGGCCATTCTAGATACAAGGCCTAAGCTATGCATATCTTTTCTCACCAATCTCTTAAGATTATCTTAGGTCTGCCCTTAGCTCTCCTAGTTCCTTTAATTTGAATTATATCACTTCTCTGTACAGGGGCATTTAAAGGCCTCCGTTGAATGTGGTTGTGCCACCTCAAACGATTTTCTCATAGCTTTTCACTTATGGGAGCAACTCCTAGACCAACTCTAATATGATCATTCATTATCTTATCCTTCTTTGTTTTGCCACACATCCATCTTAGCATCCTCATTTTTGCTACACTGAGTTTATTTTCATTATTTTTTTAACAGCCCCACACTCTGCACCATGCATCATAGCTGGCAACATAATGTTTGACTTAAATTGGTTATATGGAAATCTTAATGTTCACGTTCTGCTGAAGTCTGTGGCTTAGCTTACCTAGGCGTACCAAGCGTAATTCATCAAATTTAGGGAGGATATGTTCACTGGCATATTGATGTTGATTACATTGGTTGCATTTCTTGTGAATTTGGTATTAGTTACTGTTACCAGCTTCATCATTTATATTAATTGCCTCCGGCCCTCCGAGACTCATCAAGTTTCCTGACAGGGAAAATAAGAACCTTACTGGAACAGCTCGCTATGCAAGTATCAACACTCATATTGGAGTTGGTGAGTAAAGTGTAATGTCTTTTTCTATTTAAAATTGTGTACAATTAGGATGTACAATAAAGAGAAATTGAACACCATCTAACAAGTGGCAACCGTGTTATAATCATTAATTACACTTTCCCAAGAAGCTGTTGTTGATCTCTATGCGAACTTGACCAAGTAGTTGATTTTGTCAAGAGAACCCCATTCTTGTGTATTTATCCTGGAATTAGTTTGCCTATGGACTTTCCATCAAGAGTTCCTAGCATACATCATGAGCAAACTTAACCTAAGATCCTTTTCCACCCAATGGATGGGCTTATGGTGTCTCTCTTTCAGTTACGATAAGGAATTTACATTTGGTCCAGAGAATAACATGTCTACTTTACTTTGCAGAACAAAGCAGGAGAGATGATCTGGAGTCCCTCGGTTATGTGCTTATGTATTTCCTAAGGGGGAGGTTACCAACTGTCCTTTACCCATTCCTTTCCTGCTCTTCTTATTATATTTCTTTCAGGGCTTTAAACTGTCATTTCAGTCACTCTTATGCTGTCTATGTGATTGTTGTGCATCAGCCTTCCCTGGCAGGGGTTGAAAGCGGGGACTAAAAAGCAGAAGTACGATAAGATCAGTGAAAAGAAAATGCTAACACCTGTAGAGGTAATCCCCCCGTTGAACCTGTCAGTGGCCTGTGTAAAAGTCCACAATGCAGGTGCTCTGACTGTTTGGCTGATCCATGCATTATGAGTATGTCTCGTTGTAAATTAAATATGCAGACTATCTGAATTTGCTTGAAATGCTTATATTGTTCTGCAGGTTCTTTGTAAATCATTTCCTTCGGAGTTTATATCATACTTCCACTATTGTCGATCCCTGCGGTTTGAAGACAAGCCAGATTATTCATATCTGAAGAGACTTTTCCGTGACCTGTTCATCCGAGAAGGTAGATCTGAAGTGTTTTCATAAGCAAATTAATGGTTGGCAACCCTTTTAAGAGAGTGCCTTATATTGTTAAATCGTTTACACTACAAGAAAGGCATGGGGTGTCATAATCTCTAAGTTTAATTCTGTCTATTATATTAGGTTGTGTCTTAACAGTTTCCTTGGTGCAGGTTATCAGTTTGACTATGTGTTTGACTGGACTAAGTTGAAGTATCCTCAGATTGGTGCCAACCCTAGATTACGTGTGGGTGTTTTTGGAATATTTTAGTATGTCATTTTCCCATTATTCTCCCCATATAATTGATGTTTTTAAATACTTTTTTCTGTGTGCTTTCAGCAGCCCAGTGGGAAAACAGGCCTAAGTGCTGGACCATCTGCGGAAAGACCGGAGAGGACCACAGGTATGTTATGATACAATTAAGATTCTTCAATTTGGTTAGGGAGACTTCATTTTAACCCATATATAGGTTTATGGCTTATTGGTTTGATACAACTAAGATTCGTCTACATAGGTTCTATGGCTTTTTGGTTTGATACAACTAAGATTCTTCAATTGGGCTTAGGAAGACCTTGCTTTATTCATGAAATATTATCAGTGAAGTTAATAGTCTTTGGTTGAATCTGTTTCTTCTTTGGGGCTTTTATAAATATATGTAACCATCCTCCTCTTGTGAGTGGGAATTTTTTGCATATGTTTTTGCAATTGAATGCTCAGCTGGTCTTACTCTTTTTTAATCTTAAGTCTTAACTTGGTAAGAGTTTTTTTCCTCCTCCCTGCCATGATTTCATTCTTTTCTTGAATTAAATGGATGTGTTTTTGAAATTGGGGTTCCCTGTGGTTTTACTTTTCTTTTTTTTAATCTTAACTTGGTAACCGGCTTATCCCTCCCTAACCAAGATTTCATTGTTCTCTTATCTCTGCCTTCATCATATATCTTTCTCAACCCTATGAATTCCCCCCCCCCCCCCTTTCATTTCTTACTATCTGCTTTTGATTTGTTTAGCTTCAAATTATGTTTTTAGGGAGATATTATCTCCTCATGTTATTACCTCTCTCCAATCTTCTCTATTGTCTTTTATGTTTAGTTATTTCTTGGAGTAAATTTGGAATTTTACATTTTAAAATTCCTCATTAATTCTTGACCATTAGATCTAGATTCAGATTTGGCCATTAGGTCAAAATAATATTGTTATGCAATATCTGGCTTTCAAATTAAAATCTTCTTCATCCATACCTTTAGTGCCCATTGCTTGCAGATCCATCATTTGAGCTGCAATATGTTATCTTTTTCCCCTCTTGAGGTTAGGGTTACAAGTTATTGTCTTTGGAACCTATAACATTTATTGATAAAAGTGAACGAGTATATAATGTTGTTAGTTCTTACCATTTAACGATAACTTACCATTGGCATGTATAATAGATGATTAAACCAAAGACATTCAAGATGAGGTTCTTTAGTGTATGCTTTTTGCTGATAATATATTTTAGTAGATGAGACACAAGTAGGGATTGATATCAAGTTAGAATCATAGAGAGTAACTTTGGAATCAAAATGCTTTAAACTAAGTAGAACAAAAACAAAATACCTAGTGTGTAACTTTGGTCTTAACTAGACGAACAATGAGGTGGTGAGATTTGACGGGAAAGAGATTCCATAGAGCGATTATTTTAGGTACCTTCACTCAATCATAAATATAAAAGGTGATATAGAGGATGATGTTCCCCAAATAATTAAAATAGGGTGGATGAAATGGAGAGGTCCGTCTGGGGTCTTGTGTGATCAAATGTATTCTTTTAAAGCTCAAGGGTAAATTCTATAGGACTATCATACAATCAGCTATGATGTATGGTGTAGACTGTTGGGCTATTAAGAAGTATCATATAGATAAACTCTGTATAGCAAAAATGAAGATGCTAAGATGGATGAGTGGCAAAACTAGTTAGGATAATGTGGGAAATGATCATGTTAAAGCTAGTCTTGGAGTAGCTTTAAAATAATAAGCTACGAGAAAGTCAATTGAGGTGGCATGTCCATGTTTATGGAGGTCTTTAAATGCCCTTGTATGGAGAAGCGATTTAATCCAGATCGAAGAAATTAGAAGAACTATGGGCAGACCTAAGAAGGGCGGGCCTGGCGCAATGGTGGAGTCTCTCCATTGTGCGCTGGAGGTCGCGGGTTTGAATCAGCCTCTGCAGCGGGGTAAGGCTGCCGAAGTCCTTCCCCGCCCCGGGGGGCTCGCCGGGTATGGGCAGACCTAAGATAACCTTAGGAGAAGTGGTGGGAAAGAATATGCATAGCTTATTGTATCTAATACGGCTTCAAATAGAGCTGATTAGAAGGTAAGGATCCATGTAGCCAACACATTTAGTTAGGAAAATGTTTGTTGTTGTTATTATTATATTGACTTCATGTCATGAGTTTGTACCTTGATCCTAAGGGTTGCTCAGTTGGCAAAGACCAGCACCTCACAAAGAAGATGTCTTGAGTTGAATTCTCCTTGGGGACCTACCATCAGTATGGGTTTCAATAGGCCAGGCTGGATCAGGCTACCCTAAAGCCTAACCCTAGCCTAGGGACCTAAGCCTAAACCCAAATGCTACCCAACCCTATCAAGGCTTAAGTATCCCAACCAAAATCCTACCCTAATACGATTCTTCTAAGCCCAACCCCCCTTGATTTACCCTAATAGGGTCAGGTAAGGTTGGGTTAGCCCTGAACTAATTTTATCAAAAAAATTAACTACTTATACATCAATCTTGGAGAAGAATGAGAGTTCATTGTTGAAAATAGTTTTCAAAATCCCCATCTTCACAACCCAATGAATTGTTTGACTCGGAGGTTTAACCTTCCAATCCTATTCTTTTCTAAAATCTCCTGACCTTTTTTGAAATTATTGCAGGGTCAAAAGAAATCTTGGCTAAGATCTCCTTTACTTGAACTATATTACAGTTTTACAATCTTGCATGGTGGATTGACAAAGTGAATGTCCAAGATCTCCCAATTCTTTGTTGGAGAGACTTGGATTCTCTTCAATGGCAGTTAGTGTCTTGGAACTTTGGAGTCAAAGAGATTGATACGGCTATTAAAATGGGAATACATGTAGGTCATTAGGGTTAGTGGATACTTGGTTGTTTAGTTATTCAAATTCAATTTATATGATTATATCTAAGTCTGATTTAATTAAATTCACATGGGGTGGGTACAGTGGACTAGGTTGGCCCCATGTGCTAAACCCAAACCTATGCAACCCTGCCAGGGCTAGTTAATTTGTGACCCAAACCTGCCCTTTGGATTGAAAACTCAGGCTGGTTTGGGCGACAGGTTTCACCGACACCCCTAATCATCCAAAGTGAAAATTTTGTTTTTTTGGAAACCTCTGAAATGCCATATTTGTTCTACCCAAAAAAAATGCCATACTTGTTTGCCTATAGTTATGTATTTTTATTTAGTTACACTTTAACCTTTAGGGACATCTCAAGCATCTTTTCCTGATATATTGTAAATTTTACTAAAAAATTTATTAGTATTGATGTATGTGTTAGTCTCTTTACTGCACGTTTGAATTCTTCTTGTGTTGTCTGAGTTTTCGACCATTTCTCAAAGTTTAATGGCCACACCTGGAATGGGCTTGGGCTGAAACTTACATGATAGATAGATGGTTACATGGATGATATGTCCACCTCATGCCAATTGAACTTTCATGTGGAGGATGTGAAAGGCATTGGGAAGTAGTGTCTCTTCACTGCAATGTGTAGAGGGCACTCCTGCACTGTCATGTTGTTTTTGTCCCATATAATGCTTACTTTGGGGAGAGGAGAGGCACCAGATATTTAAGTCTTTATTGGCCTTACTTTTCAAGTGATGGCATTTTTTATATTCTTTATAAATACATGAATTTGCTTAGACTTTTCTGATGACTTACGTAGTTTGTTTATTTGTTTCATTTAGTGGGACAAGAGATTCGCGATAGGTTCTCAGGCGCAGTTGAAGCATTTGCTAGAAGAAACACTCCAGGTCCAGGTCAATACAGTGATCACTCCAAGCACAAGCATTCTGAGGACGTACCTTCCTCCAAGGATGTTGTAAGGAGTCTCATATGAACTCATTATTTATCAATTTATAATGTGAAAATACTTCAGTCTTGCATCTAGCCTTCCTTAAATTTTGTTCAGACTGCCTTTGGTCCCTAAAACACGAATTCAAAATTCTTCGCCAACATAAAATGACATTTATGTTCTGCCTTTGTCATCTCATGACCTCAAGTTGCTTTCCTTTTACCCAGACGGTTCTTCTTGGCAAATCAATTATTGGATGGTTTGCGATGCACATGGATTAGCCATGTGTAGTTCAGGTTCCTATCTAACTGTAAAATCGAATACATATTGAGCTCTTACCCTTGTACTTTTGAATGGTTGAACCAAAGTTAAGTTTTTTCATAGGCCAAAATTCTCACATGAGAATTGTCTTTAGGCGGAATTTTCCAGATATTCGAGTGTATGCATTTTAGCACCCATTAATCTTCCATATGTAAGGTGTTTGGGCCATCAATTTTGAATGATAACAATGAGTTTAAGCATATCATATTGTGTGTGTGTGTGGCTTTTATCTATGCAGCTCACTTTATTTATGAAAGTTGAACTCTGAAAATTTTGACATAAATTAGTATCACTTTTGTAATGTTTCCGCATCCATTGTTTAACGCTTGTATCTGGACACCAATACCTAAGAAGGATCAGTGCTTGTGTTTTGTTTAGACTAAAGTGTGTTGATATTATTTGGGTTGATTTTGTCAGCAGCATGATTCTGAAAGAGGCCGCACTTCTTCCTCTCGAAACGGTAGCACTTCAAAGAGGGCTGTTATCTCAACTAGCCGACCGAGCTCCTCTGGTGAACCCAGCGAGAATCGATCAGGCCGGATGGGCACAGGCAGTGGACGCCTGTCCACCACCCAAAGGATGCAACTTGGGTATGAGTCTAAGTCGTCAACCTCCCATTCACGTACTGCTGCAAGAGGTGCCCGTGATGATGCTTTGCGGAGCTTTGAGCTCCTCTCGATCGGAACGGATAAAAGGAAGTAAAAGGAGACCCATATGGTAAGAAAGGATATCGACTGTCAAGGGGAAATCCCCTTACCTTGTCTCTTGAGTTCTGAGAATTATCTTTCCTCTGTAAATGCAAATATGGGTGCTTGGGTTTTCTTCACAGCTGAAGCTCGATTAGTCTCTCTTTTAAAACATTTTCAGTTACCTCTTGTCAGAGGCTCACGTCATTGTATTGTTTTAGACTCATCATCCAAGAAAGAGAAAATTTCCACCTTAGGGAATTGCCAAGATTTGAGTAGTTGTAATAAATACAGTTCCAATTCATGCTTAGATTATGTTTACCAATTTACATTCTGGATTGCACCCATGGTTGATTACCCAAGCACACAGGTTAGTAAAAATTTTAACATGTTTCTGATGTAACTTGATTTGGTATGTTAACAAGAAGAACCTTTGCCAAGGCTTGAGTGTTAGTATTTTTCCTTTCTTCCCCTGAGATTACTTTAAATATGCCCTAGCTCTTTTAGTTCTAATTTGCATTTACCTGAGTTAATCCAAAATCAACTCTAGTATTATCATTTTTTGTTTAATCTCAATATTGTCATTTTTTTATTTTTTATTGAATTTTATTTATGCATCTTAATGGTTCAATACTGCACCTTGTATCATAGTTGGTCGTGTCTTTTAAAATGTTTCTTTTGAGTTATAAGGGATATGTTAGATTACACAAAATGGTAGGTCTCTCCATTTCATCTACATCATCTCTATTTGATTTTCTTTGTTTATGATTGAACTAAGGTACCAAATCCAAAAATAATTGCTCTATGGAATGCTCTCATCAAGCATCACCATCTTCATTATTTATAATAATCTGATTTGTTCTACTTGATTTGAAACTTTTTTATTCCAAAGTTGATCTCTGTGGTTCTAACTAGATATAATCCTCTACTGGTCTATGGTGTTAAAACGATATCATCAATAAAAATTGATATTATCTTTTACCGTTTCGCTCCCTTGCCTATCATCGATTTGGATGCCTCAGTACATTTGCACCTTCAGTCGCTGTGATTTCCCCCGGCTGTTCTTGTGATCTGTTCTTTTCAGCCCCTCTGTTTTCGTTCTCCAACTTTCCATTTAGATGTTTTCCTGCTTGCCACTTCTCTTCTGCTAGTGGGCCCTGCCCCTCTTCTCTCTTCCTTTCTCTGTTCACACTCCCTTTCTTTTCTCTCCCTAACGTCTCTCTCATTGAGTATGGATCATCCTTGTGCTCCTCCGACAACTTTATAACGACAACGACAAATACGTGGGATTCACAAGTAACAAATAATAATAATAATAAATTGAAAAGTGGGATCCATCATCAGTATTTTGTGGTCTTTTTGTAGCTTGTGGTTGAAAGCCGTCGGGGGAGCACTCTACTATCCAGACTCTTTCTCATCCCTTTTGAGCCCCACTTCCCTATCCCAATCTTCCCTCTCACCCTCTCATGCCTGCTTCCTCCAATTCTCCTCGGGCCCCATTCCCCCAGTTCTCTCTCCCTAACGCCTCTCTCTTCCCTCCGCATCCTAAGCCTGCGGACCCTCTCGATTCTCTCATGAGCTCCTCCATTCATATGATATTTTTGTTGCGCTCATAATCTTATTGACAACTTAGTAAGCTCAGCTAACCCATTGGTTCCTAAGCTCCTCTTCCTCTATACTACTATTGAGTATTTTATTTACACCTTAATGTCTGGACTACTTTCATCTTTGTGGAGCTTCTTTTGATTCATAAATCATAATTCTCAATATATATGTAGAAAAGTTGGTGTCATGAGGAATATTGTGGAACTAATACTTGAAACATGTTTCTGGTATCTTCTTGCCATCTTCTTCACGTGTTGGTACTTTACTATATTCACTTTTAATAATCTAATAATAATTTTTTTTCGTTTTCTGTGTGCTTAGCTTATTATATAAAGAAAATTTTATTTTAGGGTCCTAGTAGGGCCTAAAATCGGGTGCGTCCCTTTAGTAGGGCCTAAAATCGAGTTGAGTCCCTTTAGTTGCTAAAATTACGTCTACGTTCATCTAGACCTAACACTAACACATGATGTTCACGTCAGACATAAAATGACCATAATACCCTTGTCTTACATTAAAAGAAAAGTAATATACCCCACTATACTCTATTCTCAAAAACCATGTAGTTAGGTGAAGGAAATTCTCCCTTTCACCTTGCTGGAAATCACCCACCATTGCCCCACCTTCTCCCTCCCTTCTTTAAATCTTTATTGAATATTATGATTAAGTCAATTTTTATTATTTTTATCCTTAGTGTACATATTGAAAATCATCCAACTCCTTGTTTTTTAACCCTTCATTCAATCTCTTGAATATAAGCTAATATAAATCATCGTTTTTTTCATAACATCTATCAATTCCAGCCTCTCACCTGTTAAGATCCTATGTTTCAAGATGCCAAGTGATCTTATATTTACGGGCTAGCTTGTTTACTCACGTTCATCCATGGTGTTGGAGCTTACCTACCTATGATCATATTAGAGCATTGATGTGGAGCATTGCTTAGGGGGACACCCTAACTAATCCTTTCACTTATCATGTCGGGGAATGTCTTAGCAATAGTGTTATCATGTAAAGGTTATAGAATCCATGTAAAAAAAATTTGATTGGGTTTTCTCTTGATGCTACAAGCTGGCTTGACGCTTCGACTCTCCCTTAGTTGAGCTTGGGACCGGCAAGAAACAATGCAGAGGTTCTGTTACTTCAATGAAAACTTAATCACAAACCAAATGGTCGTTTCAAACTAAAGGCTTTGAACTAGAGGATCAGGATAAGGTGCTACTTCCTCTCGTCTAGTTACTTCAGGCTGTGTACGTTTTTATCATTCTCAAATCAATCATGTAAGAGTGTCAACGGTGCGGTTTCGGGCTAAAAAACACCTAGCCCAAACACAGCCCATTAGCAAAATAATGGTTTCGGGCCGGTTTCGGTTTGGTGCAGTTTGGATTCGGACTAACTAACGGTTTGGGCTAACAGTTTAGATTCGGGTTGACTAATGGTTTATGGTGTATAAGAAAAAGAACAAGAAGAAACAATTGAGCATCCTACAACAAAAGTAAAAATTATATGGAAAACAAAGTTGTTATTGGTCAATTTCCATTAAAAAAAACCCATCCATTCTATAGAAATCAAGAACCTAGATATTAAGTAGTAAAATGACTATTTGATCTTTGAAGTCATGCTTAATTTTTTTAATTGTTTATACCAACTATCTAATGGTAATATAATGATTCAAATACTATTTAATGTAAAATTACAATACGTGTTGCGGTTCGGTTTCGGGTTGGTGCGGGCTCCACAACCTTCAGTCCAATTATAGCCCATTAAGGTTCGGTTTGGACCAGTTCGGGCTGTAATAGGCTGGTGCGGTTCCTTTTAACGGTTCGGGCAATAAATTGACACCCCTACGATCATTTATACCAAAATGGAAATCGAATCAGAAATAAGTCTATGACTGATGTGGTGGACTTATATTTTACATTCATCATCCATGGTAATTTCAAACTAACCTGAAATTCACTTGTGAGGCTTTCTGAAATATGAAAATTTAAACTGTTGAAAAATCAAGGGGAAAGGCTGATATATGAACAGTCCTGTTTTTGAGATATCAAATTTAGCTAGAATCTTATAAAGAAACTAAATATATTCAATAATGCTGGACTCGTAAAATCAAAATGCTTCTGAAGAGTTGAGATTTGATTCAGATGAGATAGAACCCAAGCCTCTTGAATTAAGGCAAGGTACCATTTCCACAAGTAATCTTTTGGAATACGATTTCATTTTCACATTGTTGTTTGACAGAATAGGAGACACTAGTGCCTGTGTCTATCAGATATCCTCTCAAACATGAAGCTGCTTGTGTACACAATAAATAAATATGTGAAACATTGGTAAAATTCCATTCTTGAATAGTGTGGATAAAAATTCTCTATCACATGACAGAAAATTTAGCTACATGCCTACATCAAATTGGTAGGTATAGAAATTTTCTGAAACTTGTCATAGGAACAATAGTAGTCAATGAACATTGGATACTTGAATACACCGAACCATTTCATGCCATTAAGCTCAAGCAATGACTACCTTTACATGTTTTCTGGAGTGTCATTTTTATCATACAAGAAGCCAAACAATTTCTTAAATCACAAAATGCAGCCAAAGAAAATTGGAACTAATAATTTTCTGTACAATCCAAAAGATATGACCAATGGTAGCTTGCAAGAAGCATTGATATGTACTATTTACCGGAGTTGGGTTTCATGTTCACGAGCGTTGTAGAAATGGGTCGTGTCTGATTAATCCAACCCAAACAGTCATTAGGAAACCATTCAGGCACAAAACTGCTGTTGTTGGTGCAGGCAAGTGTATAATGTTGTCCGAGGATTCGAAACACCAACAAAGCAATTTGTCAACTTCTTATCGACAATTTGAGATGAGACCTACATATATGGTATAAGTTATTGCCAAAACAAGAATATATTGGCTGCGGGAATTTATCAAATCACAGGGAGAAGTTAAATGTATACTGAATTTGTGGCTTATATATCTCTAAGGGCTGCCAACCTCTTCTCTAGCTCATCCGCATCCGCACTGCACGACAAGAAGCACATCAAAGAAAACTAAGTAAAATATTTTAAATGAAAGAAATGTGTACCATAGACTAGTCAGCGAAGTTTATAAGAATGATTGATACAAGAATTCTCTTAGCAGGACACAAGTAAACAGTGGTAAAGACATAATAGGATGAAAAGAACTACAAGAAAATGCAAACAAAAGCACTTAACCCCTACACCCGGTACCAGGCTATAACCCAGTAAGGCAAATATGGTCATAGTATTAAGAGTCATGAAGTAACTAGATGCATCATCATTGAGGATTAGACAGCAGACAGCAGGATCACAACAAAATACACTCTTGTAACTCGTATTTATGCAACATAGAAGCCATATGGACCAATTATCTAATTAATTGCATCGTAACTATGAGGTGACCTTTACCAAGAAAAGAAAAAACAATGAGGTCACATGATAAATCCAAGCTTAGCCACTCAAAGAGATCATATGCTGAGTAGATCTTCAACTTCCCACCAAACTAGTTGGTGTTAGTTGTTACCAATCATTATTCATATTAATGTGTATCATCTCAAATTTTAGCGTAAACATCCACCCTCCCCACCATTTCCCCCCCCCCTCCCAAAAAAAAAACATTGATTTGCATTCCCTTTTTTATATTTAACAGTCAAGAATTCTAAGATCGTCTGAACATGGCGATGAAGTCATTATTCACTTACTGTACATAATACACCATTTAACACGGAGCAAAGAAACTGTATAAAGTAAGCATACCTCCCAACATCCTCAGCCTTCTTTCCTGCAACTCTCCCTTTGGGAGCTGCTGACAACTGTTGACAAGGTCCAGGACAAGCATAATAAGCTTAACAGTTAAAGAATAAAATGCACCGACAGAAAAAGACAAGAGAACAGTGCAGATGGCAGGACACTATATTTAGTATTACTAACCTGTGATGCAACATCGACACCAATTTCATCTAGCACCTGTGAGGGGAAAAGGAAATGAATGTAGAGAAATAATGCAAAAAAGAGTCTAAGCCAAGAACAAAGGCACACATACACAGACAGAAAAAGATGCTTAGAGAAACTTCTATTTAGACACAAATCTTTCCTAAACTAGCATACTGCACCATTTATATGCTCATGCGTGGACTTACTAATTGGTGAACTCCTGAAACCATATCCGTCATATCTAAGTTGCTAGTGATCTAAACCAAACAGTTAAGACATGCCTGATTCAAGTAGCAACTTTGACTTTCCTTCTTTGTCCATTCTTCTAAATTATCCTTCTGTTTTTCTTTCCATCAATCTCTTAGCAGCTCTAAGCTGGAAAGATGCTCCATTTGGCCAAGTTTTAACCCATGCCCCACACTCAAGAGATTATCTCCTGATTTGGAAGCCTTGGGTGATGCTTGTCAAGAATTATGAAGCATGTCTAAATCAAAGTAGACTAACATATCTAAGTTTCATTTTCCCATGGTGAGACCAAACTAAGGGAATTCCAGGCCCTACCTGATTTGTGAGCTCCTCAGATTCATCTTCAGCCTCATCAGCATCCAAGGAATCATCAATGGTATCTGATATCATCTCAGTCTGCACACAGGAGGTACTAGAGTGGTAATCACAAGTTTGCAAGTCAAGCACAAAGACATACTTCTCTACAATCTAAATATAAGGTACCAAAAATAATTTTACCGTCATGTCCATTTGTGCAGATTGCCGCTGGAATTCTTGTATGACCTTCATCTGCTTTGCAGGTGCGAGTTGCTGCAAGTGGAAACAGTACAGTAAGCAGACCAACCAGACAAATAAAGGAAGCAAAAGCAAATCAGAATTCAACGAACCGTGTTTGAACATGATAATTTAAGATAAACTCAAAGAAATCAAGTAAGGACAGCCAAGAAGCATAATTATTATCAGACCTTATTCATGGCTGCCATTGCCTTACTTGCACCCTTTATCCCAGTGGCAACTGAAGTGTTGGCATACATTGCCTGCAAATGGGAGAAAACTGTTTAGATACGAAAGCATGACCCCTGAAAGAATGGAGTACCCAGTAGCATGAATCCTTAAGATTGACTCTGTAGTGGCACCTGTGAATGAATTGCTATACCACGCATTTGAGCTCGACTACTTTGTAACTTGGCAATTTGCTGCCTAAGCCTGACAAGCTGCCGGGCAAGAATTTTAGTTGCTGCCTGCAAAATACCAGAAATGAAATTAAATAGACAACAAAACACATTTGAAAAACTAATTTTGCATCCCCTTAGCACTGCCAACAATAACTGAGGCATATGAAGTCTCCTTCAGTTTGAAAACACTTCAGGGAATTTACATTGAGGAGCTACCTCATTTCCTGTTTTAGCAGTCTTCTTTATCTCAGCAAGAAGTTTCTTTTCCTGTCACAATAGTGATCCAAGTTAAACCTAACCAATTTGAAAATGAAATCATTATTTAAAAGTTCTTTACATACTTCCAATTGCAATGTGCCAATCTCCCTCTCAATACCTGACACAAGAAAAAACCACAGAGAAAATGGACATAAACGTTAAATTAGCCTCAATCACCAACTCAAATAACAAAGGCATGATACTAGGAGCTAACTCAATCACAGAGGAAGATTCAGTTACTTCATTTCTTCCAAAGATATGTCATGTAGATGGAAGGTATCAACAATACGTAACATGTTCAGACATTAAGAACATCAAATGTCAGTGAGGGGGTAGAAGAGCACTGTGTTGTTCACCAATAGATTTGACTTTTTCCTTAAAATGAAAAATATTGTGAAAGTCATATTGTTAAGGCCCTGGGATCATGCCACATGGAGGAAGGAGGGAGGGTTACTGTAGTTGGTGGGTCATAAGTAGAGGGAAGGTGCGAGGAAAGGTTATGGATTGTTTATGCGAGTAGCTTTGGGCAGCCTTTGGCTGAGGGGCAGCATTGTATGTTGTTGGGTGGGAGGTGACTGGCACCATCAAAACCAGATTATCCTTGTTATTTTACTTGTTTTTATATTAGTTTTCATATTCAATTCGCAGGTTCTTATCACTGGGTAAGAAAATAACTGCTGAGGTTTATCCAAAGGGAAACAAAAATTGGAAAGGGAAGAAAATCAACCTAGTGCAAAAAAAACTTAAATACCAATATCCTAAGTTAGATTAGATTTTTCTTATCATGGTTACCGCACTGCTTGGAGACGTCTCACTATATGTGCTGGACATGCATATTTCTTAGAGAACCAAGACCAATCATAACCCACTGACAGAAAGCCATAATAACCCAAACCCTGTTACTAAAATGTCTAGCAACGACTACAGACATATCACAAAGTCTAACACAGCTTCAGTCTTCCATTATATCTGATCCAAGCAACAGTAACTCAAAAAGGAAAATTTTACCTCTTGTAGCATGAGCCATTTCTTTCTTACCCTCACGAATCGCATCTGCAATCAGAGAACCAAACAATGAAGTAGAAGAAGGAGAGAAGGGCATAAGTTAATGCAAATTCATAAAGAAAAATCCATGGTCAGATAGACCACCGGGAAGTAGAAACCAAATCAGAGCACTTAATCAAATAACAATAATACCAGAAGAAACTTAATGAAGTCGAGTGCCAGAAAAAATGGAAAAAAACTTGTAATTGAAATTAATTTTTCCAGCTGATGGACCAGAAATCCCCTAAAAAAACTAGGGCACAAACCTTTGGCTGTAGGTTTCTTAGTGAATATGTTCATTCCTGATTAGACGATTCCCTGCGATAAGCAGAGCTTACAATAAAATCCAAACTGGAGTGGAAGATCGGATTTTGCAGAATCTAATTAGGGCAAATTTCAGTGGCAGTAATCATTTTATAAGGTACTCTGGCTTGCAAGTACGAGGAAGCCACTACCCGCCTGGCCCGTCAGGGAAACGCGGCTTTGTTCATATTTATACCTTTCGGACTGTTTCAATCAAAAAAGATTCCCAACCATTGAAAATAATAAATAATAAATAAATAATTTTTGGCATCGCCTAGCAAAGCTTTTCGTGATGAAAAACAATGTGTTCTATTACGCTTTTAAATCACATAATAGAAGTGCGATTCACATAGAGTTTACTGAGATTTTTTTTTTTCCTTCATTAAAATAGAAATTAAAAGCGATCCCCCCGTTTTAATTTTATTTTTTGGTTTGCCAATGTAACACCTCCCCATGGGTAGACTTTTAACGGCTTTACTAACCCACCATTGCGAAACACATCGCGGCAAAGGGCCCCCTTCGATTATTTTCTTATTATTTAAATATATACAAGTGATTATTTTTTTCTCTACAATTAATTAAGGGTATTACCACTTGACAAGGGTAGTAGTAGTAGGGTTTTGGGTTTTTAATATGAGATGCCACATCATCGAAACTAACGTGAAGAAAAGAAGATAACACATTGTTCAAAGAGATATCTATAATTATACTTTAGATCATTTATTATGTAATATAAGGGATAAAGGATATTTACCACCCTTCTTAGTTGGCTAAATGACATTTAGAGCCCTTCTTGGTTGGATCCATAAGACCTTTGAGGTTGCCTTTTAGAGTTTGGGTGGAGGTCTTCTTCTACCTTGCAGAGAACAAAATCATTTTTGAATAAATCCTCTTCAAGCCCAGCGTATACTAGGTACATATTGTCTCGATACAAAAGATTGTGCTCCTCTTGCACTTATAGCTCTACCGTATATTTAGGAGGGCTTTTATTTCAATTTAACACTTGAATAGTTATGAAATAACACTTGCAATCCCAACTTGTCCAAATATTCCAGTAAAAAATAGTCAAAGTCAAAATTCTATGTATATAACTAGCATTATTCGAAATACTTACCTTTATTTGTATTGTTGCACATTGTTCACATATGAGTTATATTACTATATTCCCAATCAGAGGTTGCTTAGTTAGCAATAATCAACATCTCCAAGTAAATGGGTCATAGACTGGACACTCCCTAATGGCAAATCTAATTAAATATAGAATTATGGGATATAGTCGAGGTTCACATAAGTTGGCCCATTCACAAAACATTTATTGTCACATTTGCTGTAAAGTTTAGAAATCCAAGCATTGCGGCATGGATTGGCCGGATTTCCATTTTGTATTTCAATTTAACACTTGAATAGTTATGAAATAACATAGTGCTTGAGTAAATATTAATGGCAATGGCTTGTATGCAATTTTGGATCATCTACTTGCGGGATATAGAATTATGGTATTCTCACATCCATTCACAACACATTTATAAGGGGGACTAATTAATGCAAAGAAGCATGCTCATATCCAAACTAATCATCCGTAGGATAGTGGATTCCCCCTCAAATCCTTCACCACACACATATGAGGGGGACTACTCTTCAAGGTCGCTTGCAACAATTCTTCCAAGTTGTTGCAGTGTCAGTTCATCTAGACCTGCAAGGGTAGTACTCTTATATGTTGTGTATTTTATTTTATTAAAAAAAAAATTTTGGGGGGGGGGGGGGGTAAAAATCTAGGCTTTGTGTACATTGCAAGACAATAAAACACAATTTCTAATTTGTTTGATTTGGTTGTTGAATGTGAGTGGATCGACACAAAACCAATTCTATATTAGGGACCCACATCTGAACACTGATAAGGTGGACTAATGCTTAACCCTTTCCTAAATATGTGGTGAAAGAATATGAAAGAAGTAAGGTCCTCTATTGATGGGTTTGGAAATTGCTCAACCGTTGGAGGCCTGCAAAACAAGGGTTATATGTGAGCAAACTCGTTGGTCGAGTAGTTGTGCCTCAGATGGTTAAGTCAATAAGAGCACCTTCGTAGAGCTCTTGATAATTGCAAAGCTTAATTGAAAGGTAAAACGGAGGGAAACAATTTAGTTACATTCCTCTAGCTTGGTCTTTAGTTTATATTGATTTTACCTTACATTCCTGACAGTTGGATTGATTTTACGAATCTCATCCGTAATTGTACGATTGTAGGGTTTAATTTCCCTAATCCAAATAATTTGTTGATTCATTTTTATGCACGATTTCATATCCCGAACTTGGTGGGATCACGTTTCTTTCCACAACGGTTAAGTTTCTTCTCTCCCAAGTAACCTTTGGACAAATCCTTTTGTTTTGGTTCCATTTGATACGAACCATTCACCACCAAACCGGCTTGAATGGTCTAACGATCTATGTTCAACCCGGTCGGTTGGTTACTGTTAATTTAATATCATCGAAACTTTGCGATATTTTGCTGCAAGTTGGCAAAACGAAACGCCCCTAAGAAACAATTTTTGCACAATATCGTCAATAATCCGTAAACCTAAATTTTTGACTTCCTACCTTCTTACAAAACCAAATAACTTCCCCATCTTTGAAGTTGATCAAGTTCGATGGTTTCATTCATGAGTCAATTCGGACTACTTAAACTGTGTATCAATTTATTTCTTAATTCCTGAATCCTGATCCAGTTCAATTGTTTCATTTCCTGATTCCTAAGTCTAACGTTGAACTCCAGGCTTCCAACGCATTTACTTTCCCATCTACGATGATGATGAATGTCACAAGCTGGATTCTCAAGGAGCTGGAAGTGGAACCATCGGACGAAAGAAACAACAAGAATGTGGGAAAGTGAGAGGGAAATATGATGAGTTCAGACTCTATGCTTGGATTGTTCTTTCAAAGAGGGAAGATGATTTTCAGAGACAGAGAAGTTGGATTATTTCTTAAGAGATGGAAGATGATTTTGTTCCTCAAGGCTTAAACCCCAATTTGCTATGACTGACAAACCCCTAAAATGTCGGCAAAATATCGCTCACATTTTGGGTCTTCTGGTTGGCAAGAGTTTTGTTGGTTTTGCCAACCAACAAAACCCTGGAATTCAACGATATTTTTAACCTTGATCCCAAACTCCATATCATCAATATTTTATGCGAATTTTTTCTATCAATGTTAAATATTCAAGAGTACTCCCAAAATAATACACAATACTAAATATAGAAAATCTGATCAAATGGTAGTAACACTTATATTGTGAGTTATTTACAGGTAACACCTTTTCTTTCATTTGATATTGCTGTTGGTTTTTTTTTCTTTCTTGGGGGTTGTATATTTTGGGTTCATGTGATATTATTCTAAATAGTTATAAACTAAAGTATGGTCATATGATTAAATTGTTTAATATGAAAAGACATTGACATACAAATATGTGCTATAAAGGGAAAAGACACACATGAGACCTTTTCACATGCATTGAATGTGGTTCATAGCTTTGTTCATAACAATAACCTCAAACAAGGAAAGATCACCAATTAATTCAATTATTTTTTTTTCCAAGTAAAGTAAAGTCGTTGCTATCACAAATTTATAGGAAAATCTCTTGCATTGGGATTCACTTATGAGCAACATGCATGGCACAATTTCAAGATTACGTGACACAACATAACACAACACAAAATGGTAACAAGTGCATTTAAAAAAAACGAAACAAAACCATTTAGCAGTAAATGGAACTACTATTAATAAATGAAATTTAAATAAAAACAATATATAATATAAGCCCTTGGAAACTAATAAATTGATAACATTCGGCTAATAGTATAATACAATGAGGTTAACCCAAAAGAAATTAAAATAATACAATAAATATTTTTATCATTAAATTTCAATCATCATTTTTTTTTGGTAGAAGAAAAAGATAAATTAGATTGGCAACAAAGAAAAAGGAAAAAAGTTAATGTAAAGGATAAGTTTCAGAATTCAAATTCAAATTCGAATCCATCTTAATTAACTTGAACTTATCTCCAACTGATCATAAGAGTTTGAGTTTTATTAACGTGGCAACAAGTTATAATTCAAATTCAAATAATATTAATATTCATTTCCCACTCATGAATTTGAGTATGAAATAATTATATCTCAAACGAAATTCTAATTGTTCTATAAAGTAAAAAATGTTTTTCACCATTTAATGTGTTTTTTATTTTTTTTTTTTTAATAATTAAGTTTTTTTTTGCCAAATTTAACTCTTTTTTTTTTTTTTTTAATGAGGTTTATCACCAGCTCGCACCATGATTACATCATCAAATTAATGCCACCGAATGGGTGCGAACTCAAGACCTCCCCGTGAGAGGTAGAGCCTTTAACCGCTTTACTAACCCATCATTGGCAAACTTATAAGTTGGTTGTGATGTCAAATTGCTTATCCTTAATGGCATGGCTTTATGGGAGCTCGTTCGCAATTGATTGGTTCTCACGATATATTACTTATAATGTTCGTGATTTCATTGATGGGTTTATCTTAGTTCACTTTAGTTAAGCATATGAGAAGTTCGGATTCGGAGAACGTGTTAGGGCTTGTTAGGTTACAGGTTAATGAATGCAAAATTTATACTCAGTTGTTTGTGAAAATCACTAGATTCATATTTTTACACTAAAAATGTGAATTTGTAGATTTATGGGTAATGTCACCCATAAACATTTGCTTATTCACAAAAATCACGTCGACCAAATTTTTTTTAGGATGATACCAGATTAAGGTTAACTAAACAATTAATTTTATGAATTATGACTCCATACATTTGAAATTTATAGATATTAACCAAACTCATGTAACCAAATATGCCCTTAGGGCTGATTTCTTAACTTCTGGAGATTTCAAATATCTAGAGATTTCAAATCTATAGACTTCAAATCTATGGAGTTATAATTTATAAAATTAAGTGTTTGGTTGTGGAATGAATCATGAATTCATCCTAAAAATTTATTTGATCGCTGATTTTGGATGTCATGGCTTTTGAAATCTTGGATTAAATCTGCACTTTTTACCTAGATTTCAGATTCCCAGTAATTTCGATTTGATCCGGTTGAAATCTCTGTTCTGACCCGGCTAATTTATTAACTTTGGGTGACTCGCTTGACGGTCATGCGCATTTAATGCATAGGATTGAAGCAAATTCCTTTCCTTCATGTTCCTTTATAATAAAGTTGCATTTTCGACCCAAAAAAAAAAAAAGGCAAAAAGAAATAATAAATTTCGTATGCATGTGCGGAAAAAAAAGAATCGGAGAACTCTAAGGTGCGTTTGTTTGCAAAGGTGGGGTGGGAAAAAGGAGGTCGAAAAAAAAAAACATGTGGGCCCCATGTATAGTGGGATGAAGAAAAAGAAAGGAAAAGATTTTGTGGAAAAGTGAAAGTGGTGGATCCCAACTTTTTACTTTTCCTAACTTTCCCACAAAGTCTCACCAAATATGTGGGGTTTTAAAATGGCTTGGAATGGGAAAATTGGGTTGCCACATCAGCAGACAGTTTCTTGATTCAAGGAAACTTGTCTCTCACATTCCCACCCCAAGCAATCAAACAATCTACCATTTTGGGATTTAAGGCAAAAGTAAGAAATCAATACTCTTTTCAAGAATTTTCCCACCCCAGCAAACAAACGCAGCCTAAAATGCACAGGTGGAAACGTATGTATGTGGTGTATTTCGTATGTGAATACATTTAATGTATTCATACCGTATAAAAAAACATTGGTATGTACATGTACCGTATCCAACCCGTCTCGGCTTGCGAGAGCAGTTTCATGAGACATCAGTGGTTTCAATATACTAGTGTGCGTTAGTATCACCTGTTTCTGATGGGTATTTCCTCTCTCCTTCTTCTCTCTGGTTACAAGGGTTTCGAGGTCCTAAGTATCCGCAAATAATCGCCAAGAGCACTGATATCGCATCCGATCTCTAAAAAAATTTCTCACTTTTTCATCTTCTTCTTCAAATCGATTCATCTCTGTTAATTTTTTCGTAATTTCCAACAAAGAAAGAATTGAAGTTCCGATTTTAATGCACTGAGGCATCGCAGCAATACCGTCGACGAAGGTTCTCTACGAAGCTGAGAAGATCTTCGGTTCTTTCTAGTGTTGGAGTTGATTGTATATCGTTTACAAGTATTGGTCCGGTGAGAATTTAAATTGTGGACGCTGATATCTAATGGGCGGTGAAGCAAAAGTGATTGAATTGTCTGGAGATATGGTGATATGTACGGTTTTCACGTGTTGTTGCTGAACTTGAATAAAGTTCAGCTTTTTTTTCTTTTATTTTCTTCTTTATGTGCAGAGTGGTGCATTTTTGATTTTGAAAGGTGGTGGTGGTGGTGGCGGTGAGATCTAGGGTTTGGGTGTTTACCTGGTTTTGGTTTGTATGAGATAAAATTTTGTAACGATGGATATGGAACTCGTCGGGGATGTCGCCTCCCTCGACATCGAATTGTTACAGCTGCCCGAGGTGTCTCCTTTGGCGTTAAAATCGAATCCCCACATTGCTGAAGAGTTGTTCTCTCAGTGGCTTTCACTTCCGGAAACCTGTCGACTGGTATTTTCCCTGGCATCATTTGTAGATAAATAATTCCATGCATTTTCGTTATTTTTAGGTCTTATGGATGTTTTGTGCAATGCCTTCATTTTTTTCAAATGGTTCTTGGGCTATATATTTTAGATTTTGTCTATTTGGTTTCTTTGCGTTTCTGCATCTCCTTTTAAGATTGATTTGTGTTGTGTCTGTATATTGATCACTATTGGTGATGGAATGATTTGATTCAAAAAAGTTTGGAAATTCACCTGATGACTGCGTGGTCAAATTGTGACTACATTAACGACTTTGAAAGTTACAATGACATCATATAGAAAAGATTTCTAAGATCCCTACTGTTGACCTAGTGTTGACTGCACATGTTACTACCAGATTGAAGAATTTCTTGATGTAAGATACCATTCATCTTTTCATAGGCCATTAAATCTGTTCATTTTATGGGCTGTGTCCATTGAAGAACAGATTAGTTGCATTTTCCTGGTTCACACTAAAGTCTCAACGTGTTCCTTCAAGCTTACTCTTGTTGTGATTATGTGCTTCTTCCAGGTCTGCAACAGAACTCCAACTGCTAACTCTCACTTTACTTGAGACGTCAATGTTTCACTTGAGAGCAGACTTTTGTGACTCTGTATTCCATTCCATTCTTACATAAAGTTCTTGTTTCGACAATTTAAAAGTAGAAGAAGGTTTTTTGCTAATGAATCAATATTCAAAATCCTTTGTTCTATCAACGTGTTGGACTTCTAAATTTTCATAGGGGATGTCATACATTCTTCTACGGATCATCCCTACTGGATACTGCTGAGAAGCTGTTGCGGGAGACTGATCTGAAAACCCATCAGTTATCACAATTTGGGAAATGATATTGGATGCAATTTTTTATCTTGATTGATGATTGATACAATGCAGAATCTATTATATGGATAAAAAGAGAGCAAATTATTCTTCTATTTCCTTGATCAATACAATATGGCATTAATTTGTGTTGGATAGAAAGGGATAACCCTGTGTTGGCTGGGTCTTGTAATTTTCCCAACGCTTTTTGGATCATGCTGGAATCCAGGAAAGACCGTTTTCCTAAACTCCTTTATTTCTAAAACCTTAAAATTCATATGCGTGGCCCTGGTGGGGTATAATTGGACGCACAGTGAGACGCAGTTAGATGTTGGATTCATTAGGGATTATTTGGGGTCAACTTGCAATATTTAGTATATTTTTTATTCGCTCTATTTTAGGAAGTTGAGTAGATATGCAAGGGATTTTCCAGGTAGAGGCAACAAGGTATGCACAGAAGTAGAGTTGGTCCATCAACTAAAGCTTGTTGTTCGTTTGATCAAGTAAGAACCGTGCTTATGGCTTTCTTTCTGCTAATGTCAATGTAGTTAGCCTAAGCGGATTAGAAGCCCGTGAGGATAGGAGAAAGTGAACAATTTGCTCTTACTGTAATATGTTGGAGAACACCAACTTGTCTATGGAATTTGAACGAGATCGAATTGAGTTTGCTTAGCGTGTTGAGCGTCTCTGGGCTTTTCTGGTCAAGTTGGTTGATAACTGCTACCCCTCCTTTCTCCATTCTCCTCCTAATCTTCTTCTTTCGTTCTTCCTATGATCTTCATAATCCCAGTTTCTGTTCTAATAGAGAACTATTAATGGAGGTTTGTTGGAATTCTTTTGGCAGAACTATTAAATGTATGGCTTCCTTAGGCAATCAGAACCCTGGAGTTCCTTTGCCCAAGCCCTCCTCTGCTCTGAGGAAGTAAACAGACTGCAGGTCTTGTTTCTGTTTTTCCACCTAGAGAGATTTCAAATTAAAATTTGCTGTCTGATGTTAGTGAGGCCTAAGTTTTATTCTGCAGGAGCTATGAACATACTTTCAATTCCTCTTGTAATTTTGAAATGTGGTTGAGTAGATGGATGGACCACAAGAAGTTTTGAAGAAGAATCAAGAGCTAATAATTGTCTTTATAAATTTCTTACCAAGTATACCTCTTCCCTTATTGGCAGTTATTATTTCTTCCTCATTTTGTCATCAGGTCCATATTACCCCTATCCTCTAGGTCTTAGTCCTTTTCATACCACGCTTTGTCTCCCAGATATCTCCCACATGGTTTTATAGAATTTACTAAATTGCCACCCCTTTGTAAACATTAAATTATTTATAATGTTGCCTCTTAATCTTGGATTTGAGTGCTTTGTTACTTGGGTGGGTCCACAAGAAACCCAGTAGTGATTATTCTGACCCGTGCTTGCGCCACACAGGATTTATGTAACTTACTTGAGTCAGTTGGCGTATTGATTTAAGGAAGTCTAAAATAATTGTCTGGAAATGCCATCTGTCACACAGCACAGTAGGTGACTGTTTATATAAGGTGACTATTATATTAAGTGTTTCCTGGAATAGAATTATTGTCGCATTAACCTTATGGATTTTCGGGTTGCAAGCAGAAAGGAAGGGAAGGGAAATAAAATTTTCATTAAAAAAACCTTTTATAATTATGATCCTGGTTGACTGTAAGGGCTACTTAAATTTCATACCGTATTTAGCAATGGCAGTATGGCACATTTTATTTATGATCATCATTTAATTTTAAAATCAAATGGAATTTGATGCAAAATGGAATACAATTTATATCCAAGTATGAATGATTTGGAGTCGTTATATTGTCTCACGGGGTAATAATTACAAATTATTGCAAAAGTTTATTTTTTTAGTGTGAAAATTTTCTCTTCCTTTCCTTTTAATTTACCTTGTTTCCTTTTAATTCACCTTGTAGCTTATTTGACATATAAGTTCTGTATAAGGGTGTACTTAGTGTGTGAGGTTCTCGCCACTGCTGGATTTGGGGGTTTCACAATGTACATAGCCTTGACCATGCTTTTGCAAAGAGGCTGTTTCTGGGGTGGAACACATGACCACTTGGGTCGCAATGTAGGGTCTGTGTAGTAAACTTATTTTCTATAAAAGCAAAAATGAAATTATTTGCAGCTCTCAGATCCCTATTTTACTTCTCTAATCTTCTGAATATTTTAAAGGGGGAAGCAACACTTCTTTATTTATTACATGGCTCACTAATTTAAGTTTTAGCTGTAGGATATTAAGCTGGACGAGCGAAAGAAAGCAACAAATTTTAGAGCTACTTTAGGATTAGCTCTGACACATTATTAAGTTTAGCAAGTACTTTGAGGTGGTGTGGCCATGATTAACGGAGAACTTTGAATGATTGATACCTGGTAAGTAGAAAGGATATGATTCAGATTGGAGAAGCTAAAAGAGCAATTGTCGCTTAAAATAAATCTAGGAGAAAAGGTGGGAAAAAACATGGTATGGCTTTGAAGAAAGTTGATTGGCGAAAGAGGACCTTTTATTTGCAATGAGGCTGTGTTGAGTTGATATTTTTTTGGGAAGTTCTTGATTCCCTTGGTTCTATACCCATTTGAATTTTGTTTCTTTCACATATATAATTTCCTTGTATTTCTTTCTTCTGTATTTTCTGGTTTTATATTTTCTATCCATTTTTCGGATGTACATTTCAGGTGGAACCTACTTGATATGAACTGAAATATGATGTGTTGTTGATATTATTTTAAAATAATGTTATAGAAATAACCTTATTGCAATTGCTATTAAACATATTTTTGGCTTGGTGGTTGTCATTGATTGTGTTTATTAGGAAATTTTCTGAATAGCACTTTTCTCTTTCTTGCTTTCCAAATACAGGTAAAATCTTTGGTTGACGATGCAAAGGCCGGTGCTTCGATAAATGTTCCTGGTAACCTGGCTACAGCAAATGCTACTGCAAGCAATTCATTGCCTTCAATGTTTCCTTCTGGTGGTGCACCTCCGCTTTCACCCAGAAGCAGTGCTGGTTCTCCTCGTGTTATGAAACAGAGAGCTGGTCCTTCTTTTTTGGGTTCTCCTCTAAAAGTAGTCAGTGAACCAGTGAAGGAAGTCATTCCGCAAGTAATGATTAGCTTTCTGATTATGTTTATTTTATTAAATGGCAAAAAGTGCTTCCACATTTTTCATCTGATAATATCCATTGTTTATCTATGAAACTTGAATATCGTAATGGTTTAAAATGAGTATTTATATAGAATGCCGCAAATGCTTGCAGTTCTACTTTCGTAATGGCCGTCCTCCACCAAATGAAGTGAAAGAGCAGATTTTGTCTAGAATCAATAATTTTTTCTATGGTCACATGGATGGACTGCAAATTCAGGGTGAGTTGCACATTTTAGGTCTTATCATGACTGGTTTTGTATTATCATTTGGTTATCTTTTGAATCTTATTGAATGGGTGGCTAAGAAAGCTTTACATCCTTTAAAAGTTACATAAATATACTGAACAAATGCAGTGGAACTCTTTTATCATGTCTATTGTCTTCTCATCATAATGCTAGTTCTTTCCTGGTATTTGTGAACTCTATCTGAAGCCTTTAAGCTAGAGTATCTGTGTAAGAATTAGCACTTTGGGTACCAATTAATTGACGCTGATTGCATAAATCTAGCGCGCTGTCTTCTGTTTAAGTGCATTATGAAATTAATTGTTTTCCACTAGTTGCACTTCTCTCTTCTCTTGCTTACAAGGGAGCCTGCTTCTGTTTATTATGCCAGAATTTAAAGTAGTAGTGAAAGAAATCTGCAAGCTGCCATCATTCTTCTCCACTGCTCTTTTTCCAAAGATTGATTCTAACTGCACTCAGGTTGTAACCAGGTATGAACTTTATTAATTGTTGACTAGTCATTTTGAAGTCCATGAGGTGATGACAATTACTTTTTCATCACTTTTATTGATAATATCTGGACAAACATGGAGCTAATCTCCAAAATTTTTACGCTAGTTTATTCTTTTAGAATGATTACTAATGCTGATTAAGCTTTGGTGATACCGTAATATTTCTGCAGGGATGCCTTTGTTGATTATTGGATCAATAGTAACATGATGACAATGGATATAGCAACCCAAATATTTACAATATTAAAGCAACCAGATCGTGCGTACCTCACTCAGGTATGCTCTGCCTATGTATTTGTATTTCTCATTTTTCTTTATGTGACTCAGTCACTCAGTAGTCAGTAGCATGGAGGATGATATTGGCCAGATGATTTATTACTTCAGAATTGAGTTGTCCCCACTAATATTTACTTTTTGTTTGGGGTTCTCTTGATATGTTAAATCTCTATATCTTGGCTGTAGGATGATTTCAAACCTGTTCTGCGAGAACTGTTGGCAACTCATCAGGGGTTGGAATTCTTACAGAGCACACCTGAGTTTCAGGAAAGATATGGTAAGCTATTAAATAATTTGCTGTTACTATGAACTGCCAATGATGTAGCATATACGTTCCATGACGCTTAGTTGTTGAATTTCAGTTTATTTTTACATCATACTGACTTAGCATGTAGTTAAAACTTTTTTTGTTGCCAAGAATAATATATTAAAAAAAAAAGAATTCGAGAAGTACCGGAGTTTAATTAGTGGTGGTGGTTGATCTGATGTGCTTCACGAGGGACAATATTCCATTTTTGTGATGCACGTGCTATAATGGTGTGACAATGGGAAACACGACTGTATGACGAATTAAACCTGGAATGGTTGCCTGATCCCGGATTGTTATCTGCAACTTGGGAACACAAAGTTGGAATCACTAGTTACTGAGGATTAGCATGCCGTGGCAAATACGTACGCTGGCTCTCTACACACCACCTGTCACACCAGGGTAAGGCTGGGTCACGGATCAGTAATCCCAGGAAGTATGTTGGTGAGAAACTTGCAAGACAGATCAGTCTCTGTTTTGGGTATTCTACCAAACAGCAGTACCGGTGGAATAATCCTTCACTGATCTGATGAAATTCCATCAGGATGGTTCCCTTTGATTGGTCTTTTGATAGATTAGTAATGCCAATAATGAATTTATAAAGAAAGGTAGAAGAATATGGATAAATAGGAATCAGTCTCTCACTCGCTTCCTTGAGTTTCTCACCCCTTGGAATTATGGGTACCATACCTTCCCCACAGCATTTCACACGCTCACAGCTAATGTGGTTTCAAAACCAAAAATCTCTTTTTCTTCAAATGGTTGATTACCTTTATTTGTAAACTTTCTTTCTTGTATCAAAGACTTCCATAACAGATCCCCGTTTCAGACCTGACCTTTTTTAGGCACCTTTCTATACTTCGGGGGCTTACAAAGCTGCGCAGAGTCCTGGACCACCTTGAAGGTGGCATTTTCATCTATCTGAAAGTGAGTCAAAGAGAAGCTGAAGCATTATCCTCTCCTTGCTGAAATCTTCTGTTCCAGTCTGAGTGTCGTCCTGCCTCTATATAGAAGAGCAAGCAGCCACCAAAGGCTTGTTGAACCAACTGTATTATGGTTTCTGACAGCTGTGTGCATCATCCATCACTTCTTTAATTATGACAATCCCTTCCGGGGGCTGGCTGTCCTCCCCTGCTTTTCAATAGCTTTTTTCCATTATGGCGGACAACAAATTTTCTATTCTTGAACCTCTAATGCTAAGGCCTGCCACCTTATTTCTCAGCAATATTTATTTCTCATGTATGGCTAACCTCTCTTCCCTGTGAAGTCTCGGATGCAAATCCAACAGAACACTTGTCTTCCTGGCCTTTATGCATCTCCAGAAGACAACATGCGTTCATTGATTACTATACAATGTCATTCAATGTGCTCAACTTGGTTTTCTAGGTTCAGTTCTTTTTTTGTGAAGGAGTGACTCTTTCCTCTGTCTAGGAATGGTTAAGAAGAAAAGCCTGATTTAGTGTGTTCAAAGCTTTCTTGATCTTGTTTATCTAAGAGTTTGACTTAGTAGGTTGAGTGTGCCCTGTTGGGTGCCTTATCTTAGGACAATTTTGTTGCCTTCTTGCAAGTTAAGATAGAATAGCCCACCACCCACAACCTTCATGTTTCATCACCTTTTTGCATTGCTTATTTTTCTTCCCACCAACCATCCACATCTATCTCATGCGTCAGAGTTAGCAGCGCCAGGTCAAGGTAATCGAAGTCATGACTTGTGAGAATCTTGAGTACTATTGAGATTGTCGCTCCCACCACCATAAAAAATGGCAGGATCAGTCCCATCAGTATAGCTAGCATGCCAATTGCGATGATGACAGTCATGATCATTAAGTTCTAACTACATGAGCAGTATAATCTAAAATAGAAACTATATCTATTCTAAGCTAATAAAAGCCAATACACAAGCAGCAATGCATAAAGTCTAGGACCAAAGAGGTTGTCAAAGCCTCTTCCATGCATGGCCTGTTAACATTCAATATTTGTCTCCCAGCTAGCCAGCCATGGGACCCTCTCAATCTGATCATTAGCGCTCCTCTTAGTAGGCTGAATTGACAGCTGATGTCCCCCCAAAATTCAGTCAATATCCTTCCAAACCTCTTAGTTGATAGTCTGTCTTCAAAGTCTGGAAATCACTTCACGTGTACTGGCATGGGATCTTCTGGAAATCTTCAACAAGTAAACAAGGTTTGTGTAATACTTGTTCTCCTAGGTCCCCACAAGATCTGTTAAAATCCCCTACATATCAGCAAGTCTAACAACTCTGTAAAGTAATTCTCCCTTAAATTAGCAATGTTGTTCTCTTCTTTGGAAAAAATTGATGGCACTATGTTAGCTAAATTATTGGCAAGGTACATTCTAGTTCGATGGCTCAGAATATGGGCCAGAATTCAACCAATGAAACCAATTTGATGCCCAATTGTAGGACTTGATCTGCATCACGTGCTCTAGTAATTGGTTTCGCTCAAAGCCTTGACCAATCACTAAAATGACTACTGATAAAATAATTTACAACTAAGCCTTCAAATGCTCCGTCCATGCTTATAATTGCAAACAACACCCCCCCTACATTGTAGCCTCCCTCTTATGAGGGCCAATTCTTCCAAGGTCTTATCAGAACCCACCTTGGCTTGAAGTTCAAATTAGGGTTTGAAACTAGGACCTGATATTTCATAGGTTTGGCTGGTGAGAATGGGCTGAAACTTGAAGGGAAAGTAGATGATGGACAAGGATATGATCCTATGAGTTTGGTTGCATTTGGTTGCGAAATTGGAAGATGTGAGGTATGTTGTTTTCAGGGCTTTAGTAATAAGAAGAAGCAAAGAAGAGAAGAAAAGAAGAGAAAAAAAGAAGAAGAAGGAAAAAAGGGTGAGATGGAAGGGGGATGGGGTATGCTGGTTGCCACTTAACTGGATGTAGGAGCCTTGCTTGAGCTGTGGCAACATGGAATGATTTGAGTTAAGGTTGAATCCACAATTCAAAGGATACCCTGCTTGGCTCACAAGAGTTGAAAGACCCTAATCTCATACCCTTGGAGGTTCCGTAAGTGTTGAGAACGCTACTCTTGATGGAATGGCAGAGCAAACGCCTGAGCTTAAAAATTATATTTTCTAACTTTCAAACTGAAGTACTATTACATGCACAGGGGCTAATTGATAGCCTTACAATTGTATTCCTGCATGTACTTGAAATATTAAACTGTGTCGAAATAGAATTCTAATAATATGGACTGTTCTTACTAGGGACTAATTAGGTAACATGATGTATCCGCCCTGGTAAGGATTATATATATATATATTTTCCGTTTTGGCCTAAACACTAAACTTATGGGTCATAGAATAGGCCCATGACCACATAAATACATGAAACAATGACACCAGCCCCTATATCTATCAGCCTTAGGTTGATCTGAAAGGAAAATAAGCCAATTTGGGGCTGGACCTGCATCGACTCTTCCCATCCTGAAAAAATTTCTTCTCAAATTTGGTACTGATGTGGGTGGAATAAGATGTGTATAACAGCAGCTAGTACCATTCCTAGACAAAACTTACGTAATGTAGAAACCCCAGGAATTTAAGCCTTCAACCCGAGCTCCTCTCCAAAGAACCATGGCAACATGACAAGTTGCTCATGTTTAAAACCAGCAGCCATGCTCCTGGGATCCTCTTTGATCATAACTTTTGTTGGTATGAGTACCTTGACCATGTCTTCGTGAACATCTTGAGTACCATCTTCAGCTTTGGTAATCTTTTCTTTGATGACTTGAGTTACCTAGTCCATCTCTTCAACAGCAACAACTTGAATTTCATAGACTTGTAAATTACCTCTTTGTCTTGCATTGTTTTAACCTTACTCTCTTTGATGATCCTTTTGAGATTTATTTATTTATCTTCTTCTCTTTTTTCCTTTTTCTTTTTTTTTTTGGGGGGGGGGGGGGCAGCTCTTCTGTGGGCTGTATGGGCTTGACTCATGTTATACTACCTCTTTTTCTTTATCATAGTTTGCCTTGATTCCTTCAGCTCCTCTAGTCTTTCTATAAGAGCATAAGTTTCTTTTACTGTATTATCAAGACTTTCCACGCTAGCATCTATGTTGTTTTTTGTCCTTGCTACTATTCCCATTATTAGGAATTTGAATATTAGAATTATTCTGATATTGATCTCCAACATTGGGAATGTTGTTGCCTCCTGAGTCCAGATGGGAGGTGTTTCTTTTGTCTTCTTTGATCTTTCCCTCCATTGAAGAAATATCGCATGTTCTCCTCCAAGATAGGTGGAGTTGTATTATGATGTGGTCTTTCACCCTTATTATTTCTATCAAACATGGGATTGTTATACCTGTATTCTCTGTTATAAGCA
The DNA here is from genome assembly GCF_041222555.1 of Hakea prostrata. Taxonomy (NCBI): domain Eukaryota; kingdom Viridiplantae; phylum Streptophyta; class Magnoliopsida; order Proteales; family Proteaceae; genus Hakea; species Hakea prostrata. Next base: position 42,902,661 of record NC_142609.1, on the reverse strand, counting down.
ATTCCAGTGTAGGCAGTTTTGCCACCACCTTCCCTGTTCTTGTAATCTCCATATCTACAATCTCTGCCATTAGGGATTCCAGTGGGCATTCCAGTCAGTGCCTTCCCTATCCCTGTCTTCAACATTGAAGGACTTTTGGAGGCATTGTTGTTAGAATGGATCCAATTGATGTTGACACGGTATTCTATATTCCCGTGGGAAAAATATGCTGCTCGAATCTTTTATCATCTCCACCCAAGTAACAGTTTTGTTGCCTTCATATTCTATATTCCTTTTTGGATTGCTCCATCATTCATGGGCATAACCTACTAGTTGAATGTGCATTTTTCTCATCTTGCTATGCTCTGTTAGATCATTGCAGTCGAAATAATTTTCTAATTCATCTAACCTTTCATAAAATTTCTGGAGATTATTGACACTATTGTATTTTCTCAATTCATACATCTCTGGAGGCCTGTGCTTTTGGCTCGCTTACTCCACTATGCCTATGACGAGGAGATTGAAAATAGTCTAGGGTTGGTTCTATCATGCTCTGTTACCACTTGATGTAGCCTCAATTGAATGATGGCCAGTTCTTCCAACTCTTTTCAAAACTGACCTTAGCTTGAAGTTCAAATTAGGGTTTGAAATTAGGACTTGATGTCTCTAGGTTTTGTGGGCTGAAGCTAAAATATGTTCAAGAATTATGTGAAGGTGTTTAAAGTGAGAAACATTAGTAAGAAAACATAGAAATTAACCTCTGGTTAGAGAGGGAAAGTCTTTGGTTAGGATGGCTTAACTCATTGCTATTGTAGGCCCTGAAACTTGGGGGCATTGTGGCAATGTGCTTTGGCACTATTTTTGTCAATATGGTTATTTTCAACTCCCAAAGTTGTTTGTTTGTCATTATCTACTCTGGTTCAAAGTTGCTGCATCTAGGTTAGTTTGACCAGGTTTTAAGCCTATATCATGTGTATCATTAGAAATGAGGTTTGGGATGTCAGTTTGCAAATATACTCTCTTATTCTTTCTTTGGTTTCTGCTATACCTATCATGTATCTAATCCGCGAAACATAAGCAAGATGATGCAGCCCCAATTTAATGAGGGCTACTCCTGCTTAAATCTTTTAAGAGGACCAACCGTTATGGGGTGAATAGGTTTGGTTTTAGGGGAAGAAGGTTAGGTCAGGGCATTGTGGTCAAAACCATATTCTCTTAGATGATATTTAGGATATCAAGGATAAAATTCCTTGAGACAGGAAGCTAGGGGTTCTGTAGGTGTTAGAATGGGTTGAAACCTGGAGGAAATATAGTTAACAATATAGGGATATTATCCCCCAAGTTTGGATGGGTTTGGATTGTTAAATTAGAAGATTTATTTTTTGGGCAGGGGGGTGGGGTGGGGTTAGGAAGTTCGAAAATTCAAAGAAAATATCTAAATGTTGAAATTGAGTAGTCAGGATGGGTCAAACTGAATCTCAGGTCACTAGGGATGGGACGATGATGTACCTAAAGTGTGTGACGGATCTAATGGTTAGATTGGCATAGATCTGGCGTTGAATTGTGTCTTAGGAACTCTCAAAATTCAAGAGAAATAGAAAGAAAGATGCGATAGGAGAAGGGGATTGATTCAGATTGCTAGTAATACCTGAATGGAGCCTTGAGGATGGAATACTCAGATGGAGAATGAAGGTTGAACTTTGATCTTCAATCAGTTGCATGTGACTAGGCTTGATTTCACCTCTAGAACCTTTCTCAGCCTTGGATCTTCAATTCCCAATTTTATAGAGCCAGAACTTAATAACAGATACATTACTTGAAGGGAAGCTTTCTTGTTCAATATTCATCTGATCTCTCCCCAATGAGTGGAGGGGTCTATCTATGTGTAATATGCTGGTTAGGACTCCAAGTTTGACTCTAACTCGAAATAGAAATTAATTAGACTACGATACCTAAACCCAAAATAAAAACATGAAAAAGGCTATTTTGCCCCTGTAACTTAAGTTAGGCAGGATTTGCATTAACTAAACCAATTAATTAAACTATTTTCGTCCTTAGCCTAGGCACTAAATTTTGGGCTCATAAAATAGGCCGATGACCACATTAACCTATTAAACAAAGGCCAATACATGATCTATCAACTCTAGCGTGATTTTGGAGAAAAATAGGCCAATTTTGGTGCTGGATCTGCATCACAAGAAGAAACTCATGTCGAATTTTTTGAATGTTCACTATGAGAGCCGCCTGTCAGCTGGATTCTCTTTCCTTAGTAGTGAGGTTCAAAATGAGACTTGTTGAATCTGGCGAGGCTTGCATGTCTGTCCAATATCACCCTTCACATGGTTAAAATCAATAGCACGATTGTAAGGCTTGATTTGGTGGGTCACCTGCCAAAGGTTTTCTCATTTATATTAAGTGCTTGTGGAAATACTGAATTAGAATTTTAGTTTCACATGACAATGGTGGAGTCTCTCCCATGTGCGCTGGAGGTCGCGGGTTCGAATCAGCCTCTCTGCAAAGCAGGGGTAAGGCTGCCTAGAAAGTCCCTTCCCCAGACCCCACAGTGTGGGAGCTTCGGCACTGGGTACGCCCTTTATGACAATTTTTTTTCCTACACGGTGATGAATTTGGAAAATATCTACTTGGAGGTGATGATTATATGTTGCTAGACTAGTTGAGTAGGGATATTCTAACTTTTTAAACTGTTGATTTTGCCAATTATTTTTATTTTTATTTCAAGTTTAGGAACCACGGTTAGCCTCATTAGAATACTGAGTCTATGTTGCTGTGTAGGTATAATCCCAATTCATCAAGAGTTAAAAGTTGCAGTAAGTGTGCTTTAATGTCCTTACCCTATGGGTAAAAGATTTGTACAATGCCAGCTTATCAAAGTTGCATGCTAACACCGCTCATAGCACTCAGATTGCTGTAGCACACCTCCTGTAAAATTACTCTTATGCGCCTGCCTTTTTTTTTTTTGGGATGAAACTGTACACTGTCCGTGGAGCGGATCTTCTCTCTTAACTTGTCTATTATTTTTTTATGCTTAGAACTTGATCTCCTAAGCATTAAAGTTGCATAGTTGCCAAGGCTTAGTCTTAGTGATGCCTATGTGTTCTGTGCCTTGTTCCCCCTGGTAGCTTAGGTGGGTGTCTTGAACACCTTGGGTTGCCTAGACCCCATTTTGTATGCTCATGCCTAGTAGGGAGTTATATTCTCTGATTTTCTGGTATGGTGTAGCTATTGACATTTACTCTTTACTCTTTACAGTTTCTGTTGACCAAAGTCACCAAACCTGGCAATGGCATACATATGATCTTTCTGTCACTCAACATAAAATATGCCTTTTATAATACTTATAGATGTATTCTTTGTTGTTGATACCATTAAGCATGATATTGCCATGTTGGATGGAATACTAACTATAACTTGTTTCTTTGATGGAACAGCTGAAACTGTCATATACCGAATATTTTACTATGTGAATAGATCAAGGAATGGCCATCTTACCCTCAGGGAGCTGAAACTTAGTAATCTAATTGCTGCAATGCAACATGCAGATGAGGAAGAAGACATTAACAAAGTTCTGAGGTAGGGTTGCTATCCGAAGACTGGTTGCTGATTCCTATCAGATAAGAAATCACCAGACTGGTTGTTGATTCCTAATAGAAAGAAATCACCAGTTCACCGCGTAGAAAGTTATCTTTTAATGTTATTCTCTTGTATCTTGATGGACCTTATCATATACTTTGAAGTTGCTTTTAATATCATTTTGAGTTGTATTCAGAAGAACAATGTCTCCCAGAAGATGATTTCTATTAGCAAGGTATGACCCATGATTTCTATTAGCAAGATATGACCCTACATATAGATGGTCTCTTGAGGAACTTACCTTTGCTGGCTCATACCTCCTGGTATCCATTCTCAATGGACCATGTAGTCTTTAAGGTTCCCATATATTGTCTTGGGGAGTGTTAATCTAGGTCCTTGCAGGATGGTCAAAGAGGGATGCAAGAGCTTTGTGGTTGCCGGAAGTAAGGTTGTCAAATTCGAACCATATCCAGATTGATAAGCTGTATGAACTAAATATTTTTGGCCCCAATCGTGATGGAATAAAATTTCAAATTTTGGTTCAATTTGATTCTGGTTCTATCTTAATTCTTAGGAAGAGTCAGTCTGGACCAAACCAATGCTAAACTAGGCTATGCTTCTAATGGGAGAGAGCTCTCTGGGCAAGCAGGGTATTCAACATCCTCTCCCGTTCATTTTTTAATTCTTATTTCACTCACCTAAAAAAGTGGGAAAATACCTGGTCACATGCGGTACACAGCCCTCTGTGTGCAGACATAGGGCGCCAAAAAAAAGACTGACATGTCCTAAGGATTTCTGCCTTTGGGTTGGGGTACAATGATCATTTTGTGAGGCCCTGTGTCTGGCTGTGTAGGGGCAAGAGACCAGGTTTCTCTTGAAAATCAATATAAGCATGTCAGAAGGCATAGTTTATGCTGAGACTCAAAGAGTCTTTTCCCTGTGTTGATAATTGATATATCTGATAATTCTTGTAGTGTATGTTAGTATAATGAGTGAACATACACCGTACCTTGAATATGAAGCGAATACGGGCATGGAAGTGGGGTTGAGTACATGGATCCAGAGCTGAACCAGTTCTTGGTTCACACTGGCACTCCGTTGCACGAGACCTGGTGTCCTCAACTGATTTACACGCTTAGCCAAAAGTCAGTCTGGATCATTGTGTTCAAATTGTGTGCTGCCATGCATTTTGGAAATTTATTAGCTTTGTATGATGGGAATGATCATATTCAAGCTGGTCTAGGAGTAGCTTTGATAGGTGATTAGCTTTGAGAAAGTCATTTGAAGTGGCATGGCTATGTTCAACGGAGGCCTTTAAATGCCCCTGTACGGAGAGGTGATTTAATCCAAATTGAAGGAATTAGAAGAGCTAGGAGCAGACCTAAGATGACCTTACGAGAAGTGGTGAGAAATGATATGCATAGCTAAGGCCTTATATCTAGTATGACCTTAAACAAAGCTGATTGGAAGGCAAGAATCCATGTAGCCGACCCCATTTAGTTGGGACAAGGCTTCTTTTTGTTGTATTAGTTTTGTATGATGGGATCCCTCGGGGGTGGGCTTTGGCGCAATGGTCAGTGGACTGCAAGTGTAGCCTGAGGTCAAGGCATCAAAACAGTCTCTCCGCAAAAAAATTGCTGGGGTAAGGATGCGTAGGAAACGCCAAAATGCCACCCTAGACTCTGCTTGTGCAGAAGCCTACGGCACCGGGTTCACCCTTTTTCTGATGGGACCTTCATAACTAGTTATCTCTTAGTTCTGCTGGCCATTTGATTTCATGGCCCATATTTAGTACATGATATTGTGGTATATCTCAATGACCATAAACTGGATATTTAGGATAAACACATTGGAAAACATCATATGCAATGAAATTTGAATTTTGGGTAGAGAAGAAATTCTTTTTTTATGGGCTTACGCTATACAATGCTGCGAAAACTTATGAAAAACCTGCTTGGTAAGCTTTTTCAGAGTGACTGTTGGATAGACTAGGACAAAATTGTCCAATTGGGATAATTGGGCATCAGAAGACTTCGGTTTGGCAGGGCATTAGAAGACTTCGTTTTGGCCCATGGTTGTGTTCTATAGGCCTTGGGTTTTTTATTGGTGTGTCTATTGGTGTTATGGGAAGGAACCTATATAGTGTTGTAGTTCTCAATTCTCAGAATTGGGTTACTTTCCATTAGTTGTTTCTCGAATAGTTCTTGAAGAGTCGAACTTTATCTCATTTTCTTATTTAGTTAAAGTTACCTACTCAGTTCAGGATCCTTTTAGGCCTCTCTATAATTGAGTCTTCTATATAAGTTTGTAAAGAGCTACATTCTTGTATACATATTTGATGAATAAGATTGTGGCTTCAGCATTTGATTTTATAGTGGTTTAAAAATTTCAGCTTTAGTGATTCAGTAGGCTCCTAGGTGGTGATTCCAAGGTCAGATACTGGTGGTGATGGCCCTGCAGATCAGGTAGTGTTTTGTGATCATATCCTTTCTATATAGATTCAGCTTTGGTTCAAAAGATCCAGTTTATTCAAGAATCCTAGTTTGGTGACTTGGTCTGCTTCTTCAGTGCCACCTTATTCTGCACTAATCTACCAGTTCTGATCTCAGGAATTCTGTTTACTGCTTCATCACATATCAGGCCCTTAACTGATAATGTTGTGAGCTCCCTAAATTGCTGCTGTCGAGTACATGTTGCCCGTCAGGAATTCAGCTTTATATAACAAGTTTGAGATATTCTAAAACCTGATTGTTGGATTGCCTTAGAAATTTGAAGGTTTGTTTGGAGTACCAAATAGTGTGTGACAAGTATATTCACCGGATTTGATCCTTCGATATGCTGATTTTTGAATTCTTTCAATTCTGGTTCATCCTTATTCCATGCAGTCCTATTGCAGGCTCATCTCACACTGGATTTCACTGGTTTGGAATTAGCACAGTATTAGGTATGCTGTTGGTCTGTTGTATACATGTCAAATTTTGTTGCTAATTCTATCAAGTACCCTCCCATGTTGGCATGTGTCCCCCCATGTACATTTATGCACCGCAATGGTGTTGTTCTCTGCTGGCGCAGCCCAAGGCCTACCAAGCTTACTGGTTGTGAAGTGGGTCCACATGGCAACAGTTCCCAAATTCTATTATGTACTTGTTCAAAATCTTTTCATATTTCCTAGGTTTTTAGGAGTCCCTTCACTTTTCTAGGTGAAAGTCCAATGGCCATTTATTTATCTCTTAGTTTATAATGGTCATCATTTTGTATTTCAAGACATTATTATGAGCCTTCTTGAGTTTCCTACGACTAGTAGTGAATGGTGATTTAGTGCCTACTTGAATTAGGCTTAGCCTTCAAGATCTCTGAGGCTAGACTTGTCTTCTAGGCCCAAATCTTGATTTTGGATGTGGTGTATGGGTTGGTTTCTAAATGGATTTCCTGGTTGGGTATTGACTGTTGGACTTTAATACCCTCGTTAGGGTAATTAGGATGAAATAGTCTCAAGGTTGATTGGGTCTCACTGGTGTTTGGGTGTTAGTTTTGAAGAGATTTAGAGCAATGGGGTGTATGGTGAACAGGCAGATTCTTGAGATATGGGATGAAAAGTTATTTGAACGAATTGAAACTTGGAGGGGATGTCGGTAATGATATAGGGATTTGATCCCCCCAAGTTTGGTTGGGTTTGGACGGCTAAATTAGAAGATATTAGGGTTCTTGTTTGGGGGTTTGTAAGGAGTACGAGAATTCAAGAAAATATCTATATCTTCAAATTAGGCGCTCAGAGTGGGGACAAACTAGGATGTAAGGTCACTAGGTTGTGGTGTACCTGAAGTGTTGGATACATCTAACCGTTGAATTGGTGTAGATTTGGCCTTGAATTTTTGGTCTCATGAAAAGTCTGACAAATTCAGAAAATTCATAGAAAGACAAAAGAGGGTGATATGAGAAGGTGTTGAACCAGGGATGGCGGGTCTAAAGACTCTAAACAGGGAATAAAAGAGAAATGGAAGGGGTGGAGGGGATTCTGTAGGCTGCTAGTTGTACCTTATTGGATCCTTATGGATGTGGCAATTCACCTGAAAACAGAAGTCAAAGGCTGCCCTATACAGCCACAGTCAGGGATGTAAGCTTGCTTACGCTTATATCTTCTTAGGCCTTCGATCTTTGATGTCAATTGAAAACCAAACTTAACACACAAGATGCTTGAGGATAATCTTTGTATTCAATATTCAAAATCTGATCTCTCCCCAACGAGTGGGGGGATCTATTTAAACAAATTATGGGCTGGAATTCCTTCTCTAATTTGAATTCCCAGCCTTATTCTAACTGATTTCTAATACCACAAGATCTTTATAGTTAAACCTGTACAAGGACTTAAAGTAAAAATAACCACACGTTTTAGAAGTAAGACTCACATGCCTAATATGCTGTGCAAGCGTACAGAATTACAATCTGCCGCTGTTTCTACTGAGTGCACTAAAAAAATGAAATATAACTATAAATAAGCTGCTGGGTAGCTAGCTTAGGGGGTTCTCTTGGCCCTCCACTTGGTTTTAGACTTGGAGGGCTCGGATATTGCATCAAGTTATTTAGTCTTTTCAATTTCCTTAATAACGTAGATTCTAGCACTCTGGCTAAGTTTCAATTTTGGCTTATCTGTTGTCAATTTGGCTTCTAGGGAATTTTGTTCACTTGGAATCTCAAAGGTCTCTTTTGACGTAATTTATGTTTTCTAGAGGCATTTGACATCCAATATAAAATAAAATTTGTTGGAGGTTATTGCACCCATCACTTAAAAAACAAAAGCTCCCTTTGAGAAATTCTTAATTGCAAGTCAAGTGGCTCTGATCTCTTTGGTGGTGGTGTCGGTGGCTCCTAACATTGACTCCAGTGGATATTTAGCAGCTGAACTTCGTTTATTTAGTCTTTTCTTCTTTCTCTTGACTTCAACTTCAATCATTCCTGTCATCTTCAACCTCCTTTAATACAACCTTAAACGCCAGCAATGCAGCTAGGTGACTCTCATCCTCTATAGCTTGTAGCCCCTCCTTGAATTTAGAATTGGTTTCCTCAGTCCCTTAAGCCCTAGCTCACCATCCCAGCCTGTTAATCCTATCTCCACAGAAGTCCTACTGGCTCAAGAATTCACTCCAGGATTCTACATCATGTGCACTCTCCCATGGTCTCAATTTGAACAATCTCTTTTCCCACTTGGCAATGTATGTTTGGGCTGGAATTTTACGTGTGAGTAGGGGGCCTAGGGCTTCACCACTCTACACAACTTGGCCACTTCAGTGTGCACCGCCTTGATAAGCTTATTGGTGCAGGTCATTTTGATAAGTGTTTGCCAAATCAACAGTTGAAAACTCGTTTTGAAAAGTTTTACCCTAATTGACAGTTGCCGATGGTTGTCCTGCATTGATAAGCAGTGATGGTTGACCACTCACTTTGAAAGTTTCTCTTGATTGACAGTTTGCCTGCATTGATATGCTGCTTATCAATGCGGGTTATTCATATAACTCCATATGTCAGAAAATAGCACCAATTATTCTCTTTAACCCATAATAACATTTCAACCGTTTTTGTGGGGGTGAAATAGCTTATATGTGATAAAAGAGTTCTATAACAGTGTTAAACTGGGCACATATCAAAGCCAAATAGTTCTCTCTAATGAAAAGCTGGGAATTAAACTGGAATCTTTGCTTGCTTTGATTCCACCAGTATGCCTGCCAGTCCAGTCCAGTATCTAGATGAGCGTATTTCATCCACTATGTATTCCACAGCGGGATGTGCCGAAATAATATGCATGCGTTGGATCCTTAAATATTGCCAAATGCCAATCAAGTGAGAGACGATGTGTATTGATTTTTTATTTGAAATTGGTTCCTGCTTCTGATTTTCGTGGGTTACAACCAACTCAACCTATTTCTGCACGTCCCGTGAAGGAGTTTTTTTTCTGGTCACTACCTTCCGCTTGGAGAGATTCTTAACTATGTGATAGGAAAACACATTTGTAGTATCTTTTCCTGTTCAGGGTGATGTGTAGAGGCTTATTGTGGCTCGTGGCTCTTTCTGCAGATACTTTTCATATGAACATTTTTATGTGATATATTGCAAATTCTGGGAGCTGGATACGGATCATGATTTCCTGATTGACAAAGAGAATCTTGTTAGATATGGTGGCCATTCTCTTACCTACAGGATTGTTGACCGAATTTTTTCTCAGGTTTGCATCTGTCATTTGCAGTCTTCTCTTCAGATCCTTTTTGGGTGAATGAAAGAAATCTTTGTAAAACTAAAACTGACGTTTCCTTTGTTAATATTGTCCCATTGGTCCTTTGTATACTGTACTTGTAGGTTCCCAGAAAGTTCACAAGCAAGGTTGAAGGGAAAATGGGTTATGAAGATTTTGTTTACTTCATGCTTTCAGAGGAGGACAAATCATCTGAGCCTAGTCTCGAGTATTGGTATGTTAGATCTCTTTTTCCTTTTTGTTAAGATGAGGACTTAGGTAACACCAACTGATTGTCTTTATTTTGTTATTCTGCCATGATGTTTAACTTTCACATGTCGTCTGTACTTATTTTTATTGGTAAATCTATAAGTGTTAGGTTCCATGTTGGCATGCATTCATCTTCAGGGGAGAAAAAGAGGGAAACAGGCTGGCTTCTCTCTCTCTCTCTTTTTTCTTTTTCTTTTTGTGGGGGAGGGAGGGACTGCTTGGAACCAGCTACTTTGTGAAGGTACTGGACACTTAAAAAAAATCTAATGGTGATTTTATCTACAATTTGGGTCAATAGAAAGGAATGGCAGAAGACTTCGGCTGATCATAGTAACTTGCTATCCTAAATTCCCAATAGGGTACTCATGGAGTGGTAGGCGTGGGAGAGTTGTGGCTGACTCGTATGACCATTCATGCTTAACTCAGATATAACAGGGTCTGGCTTTAAATAGACAACAGTCTGAAACCCCGGTTGTGGGTGGGATTTAAAAATTGTCAAGTTCAGGCTGATAAATTCAGACAAATAGAGTATGACACTCCTACTTCACAAGTTATAAGTTTTCACACTACATAATTGGCAGGGGTTTTGTGCAAAATTTTGGGGCTTGGTTTTTAAAGTTTCAATATAATAAATTACTATATTCAAACAAAAAGAAAATGACGAGTTTTTAAAGGAGAAGCATATTTTTTTTCAGAAAAAGAGGAGAAACTGATGGTTTCTACTTTTCTCTTTGTTGAAATCTAGAAGAGAGAAGAACTATGTGCCTTTCAAAGATTTGCTCTAAAATTTGCAGAGTTGTTGTTTGAAGTTTTTTGTTACTTTGTATGTTTTTGCTCACTCGTTGCAAAATAAATTTGATTCACTCGTTGAATATCATGTTTCAGGTTCAAGTGTATAGATTTGGATGGAAATGGAGTTCTCACTCCAAATGAAATGCAATTCTTTTATGAAGAACAATTGCATCGGATGGAATGTATGGCCCAGGAACCTGTGCTTTTTGAGGATATTTTATGCCAGATGGTTGACATGATTGGGCCAGAGGTTTTGCATTTTTTTTTTCACCTGGTGGTTTTAAATTCCTTTCTCTTAAATCAATTAGAGATGGGGTCCCATATTAATGCTTCTTTTTTCCCTCCTGGTCTTGCAGAACGAGAGTTACTTTACATTGCGTGACTTAAAGGGTTGCAAACTTTCTGGAAATGTTTTCAATATTCTTTTCAACCTTACTAAGTTCATGGCTTTTGAAACTCGTGATCCATTTCTTATTCGTCAGGTATGTGCGGTGTTTTCCTTTATTTCCATGCATTGCGTGGTCAAAGATCTGAAAAGAACAAGTAGTTGTGTGAGTGAGCTATTGGTAGCTCAGTTTTAGTGACACGAAAAGTGCTGTGATTTTATATGCAGGAAAGGGAGGATCCAACTTTGACAGAGTGGGATCGGTTTGCCCATAGAGAATATATAAGGCTTTCAATGGAAGAAGATGGTGAAGATGCCTCCAATGGAAGTGCTGAAGTTTGGGATGAATCCCTTGAAGCTCCCTTTTGAATCCCAACTTGGTAAGTGGGTTCTTTGCATTGTTGGATGCTGATTTTCAGTGTTGCCCACTCCCTTTTTCTTCTTTTTTTTTTTTTAATGAAGTTTATGATCTTTAGTTTCAGTTTGCAATTATTTGTCAAATTATTGTGTATCTTTGTTATCACATGACTATGGGTGTCTACCGCCTAGAACCAGATACTGGTATAGCTTTGTCCGAAATTTTGGGTGTCCACCCAAGATGGCAGGTCACTTACACTATTGTTTTATCATCTACTGGCCCATATTGTAATGCATCTACTATTCTTCTTTAGGATGACATTATGTTTACCACAATGCTTATCACGAGAACTGGGCTACCCGAGGCATTGGAGGGGTGCTCTAGGTGTTGCTTAGGTGCCCCAGGCATGTGGTGTATGGTCACATTAGTATATAAGAAGAATAAGATGATTTTACATAATTTTGCTTATATTTAACAAAGAAGCAATGTCAATGCTATATGACATAATTATATCATGCTACTATTATAAAAGCATGCAATCAAAGAATGTGGCTACATTTTTACTACCTAAAATACCCTTAAATATTGTTACTAATTTTCTTATATACCCTTTGACTCTTACACTTCTCATAGACTTTAATACACTTCTTTCCCTTTATTACTTCTACTAACTTCTGTAGATTGTACCTAGAGAAATGCTTATTACAGTAATTGCCAGTAATTGCATTACTACAATTACTAAAACAAATATTAGAATAATTGCAACATCTTATTTGTAGGTTCAATAATGAAGGTACACCTAATGGCTAATATATGAGAATTTGTTCAAGTTTTGTCTGGATACATGTAATGTAAAAATTAATTGCATAATTCATTTTAGGAAATTCATATTTGAACAGACATCAGTATGTGAATTTGCATGTGTAGCCTTACTGGTAACTATTAAAACATTATTTACTGGTAACTAGTAGAACATTATCTGAGAAAACCAACATATAACAATAAACAAAGATGGTGTTGAAAGACCTGGTATAATTGTGAACATATTCTTAAATTTCCAAAATAATAAATATAAAGCAGTTAAACTTGTCAAGTGTCAACAAGGTGTCTATCTGTTTAAACCTGAGAAATAATGATGTGGCCTCAATTGAACGAGGGCTAGTTCTTCCAAGACCATTAGATGAATAGCAGTTAAGGTCAATTAGTGCTGCTAAAAGGTTTCAGCCAGTAACAGTGTAAAGTTTCTGTCTGGGGCAAAATAAGGATCTAAAACAGGTCTGGTTCCCCAGCCCAGGTCTTGTGAATGAATGGTGGACTAATCCCCTTCATAATCTGATCTACTGTTAGGTGGACAGAAAGGGATGTTTGCTGCCGCGCGGTAGCTGATATTGTGCCACGTATACAGTGATACATCCGACAGTCTAGAACAAAAAAGTGGGGGTTGTAAATACCATATTTTTTTGTTTTACATTCTGGGACTTTCATATTTAGAAATTTATAATTTCAGTCCCCTGGCTGAAATTCATGTTTTGGTCTTACGAACACTAGTGTTTCTAGTCAAAAATCCAGTTGCTGAAACGTGAAGAGGAACAAAGTGCCAATTATTTGTGAGTGGCTAAGCCATCTTCTCCATGGATGAGGTTGAGATCAAATGAATTGGATTGAATTTAAAGTAGGAACTCCCGTTTGTAAGTTTAATGGTATTGAGAAATAAGAGTTGTGGGAGGGAGAAAGAAAGCAGAGCTCCTCCTTTTTTCCTCTCAAGTCTTGGATAGAGATGAGGGACACATATGCATTCACCTCATGTTGATTGCCTATAGTAGATCTTAGTTTTTACCCTTTGGTGGCAAAATCTGAAAAAGCCCTAATTGATTACAAGGAACAAGGCGAGTTGCCAAACCTGACTTGCTGAAATTTCTGACTCTTTAGGCTTTAGTTCTAGTTGAAGAATCAATCCTCTCTGTGAGTTTCTACTCAAGCTCCCCTTCAATTTGAGTCGCAAAAAATCAAGGGGTGTTCTGTTTCAGTTACAGATTCAAGAGTTGCTGCAAGTGAAGATTTGGAATGCTAGTTTTCCCCCTTAAACCCGTAACCTTCCCTAAACAGCATAGCCTTTCTCTCCCCCTTCTCTCTTTCGTGCGGCTCTGAGAGAGGCACAGCAATAGGTAAACCCTTTGTTCGAATTTCTGCCAGTGGCCTGAAATTGTAAATTTAGAATATGCAAACCCTAGAATGTAAAACAAAAAATAAGGTTCTTACAAGTAAACTCCTGCTTTTTTGTTCTGGACTGTCAGATGTATCATTGCATACGTGGTGCAATCTCAGCTACCACATGGCAAACAAACCAAAATACAGCGATTGTCAAGGAGGGATTATAGGGATATGGATGCATAGAAGAGTTTGAAGGGGTTGGGATTCAACAGAAATTTATGTGTGGAAGGGGAATGGAAACTGCTGGCTTACATAGATGACAAGCCATGTAATGACTGAAATGGAGGTGGACAGAATCGGCAGGCTGAAATCTCAGCCGAAGTGAAACCTCATTTGGAAAAGAAAAAACTAGAATCCTTGTTACTTGAGCACCTGAAGATCCCTCACCGTTGCTGGAGTGGAATTATTCTCTCAAACCAACACAAAAAGGCTGAAATACTCAAATTTTGTAACTCTGAATTCTGTGAACCGTTACATGCTTTGGGGCTTATCTATAGCCTTACAATTGCATTTCTAGTTGTACACTTGTACTTGAATAGAAAATTGAATTGAAATATAACTCTAATAATAAGTACTAGCCTAATAAGGACTATCTAATTATGTGTGTTAGGTTCCTGATAAGGACTAATTAATTAATGTGTATCAGGTTCCTGATAACGTCTAATTAATTAACGTGTAATAAATCTGACTTAACTTAAACCAAATAAATAACTTATTTTTGTACTTAACTTAGACACTGAACTTATAGGCCCATGATCACATAAACATATGAAACAAAGGGCCTTGAAAGTTGATTGCAAAGGAAAATAGGGTTATTCGGTGGTGGTCTTGCATCAATGAGCCTGGATGCCAAGCCTAGGGCAATGCCTTAACAACTCTGCCTACAACATGGACATGTTAATGAATTACAATATTAAGTAGACATTTCAAAATATGAACCATGCGTTGCATTCTTCAAGTGAAAAAGAATGCAAGAGATTTTACTTGTATAAACACAGGTGTCCTTTGCCTTGCCCAGGTTGCCAGCAACGGTAACAAAATACCAGCACCTGTAAAACTTTGCTCTCCTTATATCAATAGTTTTGTAGTTTTATGATTGAGCTGGTGGGTGGGGGGGAAGTAAACTGTGGGTGTATACAGCTGGTTACACTGTACATATTATTGTCTTGGGGGATGTTATATAATTTTATGCGGCAAGGATATCAGACATCACACGTGACCGGCATCCCAATATCTAGAAATCTGAGGGGATCCTTTGGTAACATAGCAGCTGTGGCATGTAGGCAACCCAAAGCTTTTGTGGGTCCAGGTGTTAAGGCAAACACCAACAAGCTTAAGAATGCCTTGACAATTATGTTTGGTGATATGAATATGTTAAAATACAGTAGTCAAAATAATAGAAGTATATGAGAAATATATAAATAAAGAGTTACTTTTCTTGGTATAGTTTTGAAGTTACTGCCTAGAAATGATATGCTTACATTAGTTGCCATGATATGTGGGTTTTTATTACAATTTGTGGTAAAATTGTCATTTTTCAGTTATTGGGGTTGTTATCTCATTTTAGGGTCACTTGCTGATCTTTTCATATGTGGAAAATCGATTAGAATGTAATGCCAGAATGTGCAAGTGCTATATTTACATCATGTCAGATTTTCTTTTTATTGTGCAGGGAATGCAAGTGCTATATTCACATCATGTCAGATTTTGCTTTTTATTGTGCAGGAAATTTCTTTGTTTTCTGTATTGGGACATCCATTTAGATCTGAATTACTTCTAAGCTGCAGGTGAACATTGAGAAAGCTTCAGTTGCTTTTACATAAACCTGGGCCAGTGAATGGAAGAAACAGTCGTCACAAGAAATTCTCTTTGAACAAAAACTTAGCTGCTACATCCACCCCTCATCAGCAGTAAAATTTCTGCCTTGCCATGTGAAAAATGTCTCAGATGTGTTAATTTTTCAGGCAGGCTACAACAGTCTGGCCATATTGCAAATGAAGTGAATGGGCACTAGGAAGTGCCAAAAGGCAACAAGTCTTTTTGGAAATACAAGCTGCCTCTCTTGCAGCGAGGGGCATTTGTTTAGAAAGTGATGTAAACATCGTCCAGGTAACAGTAGTCTAGAATTTTATCAGTCAAGATTTTTTACTTTCTTTTTTTTTCGGATAAGGGAAGCCGTCTTCCGTTAGTCTTGTTGCATTTTTCTTACAATGTGTCCGTCATGTGAAGTTTGAGCAGTAGCTTGGCATTGTGGGCACATATTGTTCTGGGAACAATTGTTACATCTTCTGTACTTCCCATTGGTTTTTCTTCTGCTTAGATGTTCTCTGTTTTTGGAATTTTGGTGGAAGGAAATGTGTTGATCATTTGTATTCTGATGATCTCTTGATGAAGTGCCATTTCTTTTTCTGTTGTCTAATAAATTACATTTCTTATTCCATAACCATCTCTGTGTTTTTGATGAACAACTCTGAAATGCCGAGGGCAGCTAACTGTTCCAAAAAGCTGGGAATTTGACTTAATAGGATGCCGGTTTTGTAGCAGGACCTCATGGTTAACCTGGGAATTAGACTTGCCAGGTTTCCTTTCTTGTGGAGGCATTTCTGAGTAAGAGGTGTCTTTTATAACTTGATTTCACTTCGGTGAGGAAATGAGTTAGTAGCATGCACTGTTTCAAGAATTGGGAATTGGTAAGGTGAATCTGATGAAATGAATTGTGGAATCTCTCACTACTTAGAATCGCTTTTGTTGTTGGGTCTGAGTCTCAGCCAGAGGGTTCTGGCTGATCCCAATTCATGCGAGTGCCGTGCCAAATCAGTATTTCAGAAAATCTTTTCCTGCATCTGCTTCTCTCATCTCCCAGCTTTGTTTCCAGAACAAAGGCAAGTACAGGGTTAGTGCAAAGCTTATCTCTCCATTAATGACTGACCAGGAGAAAGAACCAAACCAAAAACAGGCCTGTTTTTTCTTGTGTGCGCTGAGATTTATGGTTTTTTCTGGGTGGTGCTTCATTTGAACATAAAAATCATCAGCAAATTTGGCAAATGCAATGCTACTTGAGATGACCTTGTAGGAATTTTAACTACAGGAATCATGCTGGGAAGACAATTTGGTTACACTCTCTGAGATTGATTCTGCTGTGATGTGATACCTGGGAACAAGATCCCAGAATGGGATTCTGTTTGGTTGGTATGAATTTGGATGCAAGCCCGTTCCATACCTAATCCAACGGTGTAAAATGAAAATGAAAATGAAAATGACAATACGTATAAATGTTTTTTTATACTTTTAAGACTTTTAGTTTTAAATATACACTTCCAGGTGCCCGACCTTCCCATTCCCTGCGAGAAAACCTTGGCAAGCCAAAAGACGAGTTTTGGATGAATGAGGTCTTAACAAGGTTTCTTCCTTGTGTTTGATAGGTTCCTTGTTTCTGATCAACGAGGTCCCCTACAAGGATCCCTTCTTGTTAAGTGGATCAACGAGCTTCTCTTTTGCTTTTATTGTCCCTCTTTTAAGTCCATATGGGCAGGACACTCCCTCGTAGGAAGCTTCTCTTCTTTTTAGGTTTGAGAGCGCTAATTTATTGCTGTAAGTGCGTGGCTCTAACAGATGGGCATATGCATTGTTTTCCTTCTTATATTCCTAGGAGTTCTAATGTAATATTCCTAGGAGTTCTAATGTAATAGCCGATCTCTTAACCAGGAAGGCTTTTTCGGTTTCGGGCCTGAAAGAATTGTCGCTTTCCAGTTAGTGGTTGGTGGAACTATGTAGAATTTGGATCATCACCCCTGACGGGGGAGCACAAACGGCAGCTTTTCCACCACAAATTTGGTGGGGCCCACCTGTAAAAAATAAAAAATTAAAAAACCCCTCCCATCACCCCCACCCCTGGGCCCCCTGTTTTTGGTGGTACGTCGGGCACTTTGGCTACTCTTCCGGACTCAACTATGTACACCTTCCCCTCCTGCCCGCTTTGAATAGAAGTAATGTTTACCGAAAAGAAGAAGAAAAAAAAAAAGATGGGCATTTGACAAAACTTGCTTCTAAAGAGCGAAAACAATATCAGTAAATGCATCTTTCAAAAGTATTTCACTTAAATTTTGTCAGTATCAATTTTAAGAAGTAGGTGCAACAACAATTTAGGCCACACCCTTGATAACTCTCATAAACTTTTTTTTTTCTTTTTTTTTTCACATGATTTTTGCAATATAAATTAAAATTTATGAAAATTTTTGCTCCAACACTTATGCAACAACTATTTGTTATTGCATTTGCTTCTCAAAGAAAAAATTGCACCAGGTGGGGCAAGAAACAGATTTTATCAAATGCCTATAAGTATTGTTTCTATTTTTGATAAGCATTTTTTATTAAAGGCTTTAAAAGATGTTTATGCTTTTATATATACTCAAAACTATTTCTGGTGTTCCTCGAAATAGAAATACTTAGTGAATTATCAACTGGTCTTCATTGTTGACTCAAAACTATTTTTTTAATAAATACCAATTTATATTTAAGAAAAACCCTGAAATAAAGCAAGTTTATCAATATTTTCTCTTTTCGTTATTTTTCAAAACAAAACATCAAAAAGTGGGAAAATCATCTTCTATTGTGAACAGTAGTGCACATATATAACAAAAAAAAAAAGGCAAAGAAAGTAAAGAATTACAAGACTATTTTAGACTTTTTAATTTTAAAATCTATCTTTAAATCTCAACTACAAGTAGTGATCTTTGGTATATATTTGCATTGTTGTGTGCAGCAGACAGATGATTTTTTTCCAAAAAGTGTATTTTGTTGGTTATCAATGAACAATAACCACCTTGCCTCAATGAAACGACAAATTAAAAATCTCGTGACATAAATTTATAGGCATGGGAGCATAGCTTAGTGGTTGATAAATCAGCATTTCTTTTACCAATTCTTATCAGGGAAAGAAAATGTTATGTGGTTACTTGTGGTGCATGACTCTTATGCCCAACTTAGGGCCATGCAAGCAGTGGTCATTTTGCATTTTCGAGTCAGGAAGCACCATTTTTGTTATGATTATTTGTGTGATTAAGCACTAAATGTATAAACTCAACCAGAAGATTGTTTCCATTTCAATGGTTCATCCTTCAGCCAAATTGGAAAGCATGAAAGCGCTGCATAGTTGAATCCACGTTAGAATCCATGCATGGACAGCATGAATTGTGATTTGAGGGTTCTGTAAAGCCATTTGAAGGCACAGGGAAAGGGGGGAGGGGGAAACCCATTTAAGTTGGAGCAATCTTGCTGGCAAGAAGATCAAAGATCGTTACTGTATTGTGTGTGGCAATAATGGAGAGCAGAGCAAGCGTGGTGAGTCATCTTCTTGCTGTGAAGCAGAAGTCTGGTAAGAGTTACAATGAGATTGCAGAAGATACTGGACTCACCAATGTGTATGTGGGTCAGCTATTGAGAAGGCAAGCACAACTCAAGCCCTCCACTGCTCCTAAACTTAGGGCTTCATTTCCAGACCTCACCCACGATCTCATTCAGTAGATGACGAATCATCCTATGAGGTCTTATGATCCTGAAATCATTAGAGAATCTGCTATTTACAGGTGGGTTATTATCTTCTCTGCTAATATTTGATTCTCTATAACTCATCATGCATGGGAAGGTGCCTAGGGTTTCTTTTCTGTGTTGATTCTAACTTATTTTACTTTTTCTGGTTCTATAGATTGAATGAAGCTGTAATGCATTTTGGTGAGAGCATTAAGGAGATCGTCAATGAGGAATTTGGTGATGGCATGTAATGTTTTATTTTCCTTTTATGTATAAAAAAACCCATCTAGGGATTCATCTCATAGAAAGAACCATTTGATAATCCACAAGTGTTTCTGCTTTGAAAAGAAGTAGAAACACTTTCATAGGATTTGATATAACTTGCTTCTCTAAGTAAAATTAGTAGCATGGTTTTAGTATAATATTTATTTTTAGAATGCTAAATTCCATGAGTGTCTCCTTCTAAACTATTTTACTAAAACCTAGCCAAAATTTTACTTAAAACAATGCAGTTTTATAACGGGTTTTTGCCTTTTCTTTTTATGTATAAGATTGCATATACCATCAACAAGAGTAAAATCTACGATCTCTTCACTAAGACAAATCTACGATCTCTTCACTAAGAAGTGTTGATCGTTATCAATTTTGCAGCTCTCCATGATTTGGTCAATTTTTTTATTTCTTAGAAAGACATCAAAACTGTTTTTTTATGATTCAGTTATCAAACGGGTCTTAAAAGTCTTTTCTTTTTCACTGTTGAATTAGTATGTCAGCCATTGACTTCTACTTCTCTGTGGACAAAATTAAAGTTGGTGTTGTTGTGCCATTTGATGGAAAATATCTGCCACATTCCGAGCTGGTTAGTAAATTTATTTCTAACCTTAAATCTGATTATCGTTATTGTTTGTTCTTGAATATTATTTTAATAATTTTTTTGTTGACATCATTGTTGTTTTTCAGATATCAGTGAATATGGTGTCAAGGATAAAGGTGCAATAAACATCACGAAATCCTTCTCTTGGCTGTCTACGAGGGCTTGCATTTCTTCGTTGTAACTGCATTTATTTTTTTTTGGGAACCTTTATATTTATATTGTAATCATTTGTTTACTTAAAATCTCATTTGCTCTTATATGAAATTTTACTGAAAAGTGTAGCAGATTTAATCGAATCAATAAAGATTGGCATCCATGCTTTCTGTTTTTGACGGTCAAATAGGTTGACTAAAAATGTTAGCATCAGAATTATTTGAAGATCCCGATTTTGAGTTTATTA
Organism: Hakea prostrata; assembly: GCF_041222555.1. NCBI lineage: Eukaryota > Viridiplantae > Streptophyta > Magnoliopsida > Proteales > Proteaceae > Hakea > Hakea prostrata. Next base: position 42,882,049 of record NC_142609.1, on the reverse strand, counting down.
ATCCAAAACCCATTCAACTCAAAGCCTAATAGGGTGGGATTTTGGGGATTCTTGAGCTATTATCATCCATGTATCTCTCACACCATTCCATTTCTTCTTACTTGAATCAGGCCTTCCTTATATTTCTGAGCGAAAATCAATGTCTGCCCAGTAAAACATTTGTGCTTTTCTTAGCATTTGACTCTCCTGGGTTGAAGTCCTTAGAATTAAAAGTTGTGTTGTTGACCTGTTTGAGGAAATGTCTCTTTGTTTTATGTTATAGAAAGACTGGAATTTTGTAAACTAGGTGACTTTCTAATCGTCTACCTTTGTTTCCTTAGATTTTATTTTGTGCAAAATGGGTACTGTGTATTTAGATGATTTTAAGAGGCAAGCATCTTTCTTCCTCCAAGAGAGAGTCAAAACTATGAAGCTAGCCTTAACCGATGTCACTCTAGCAGAACTGTAAGTATTGCTTTTCATGTTTAAAATATGGATAATTTACATATGGCATTGGATGAAATCAATAATCTGTTTTTTTCTTTTCCTTTTTTTACAAGATTGACTGAGGAAGCAACAGATGGTAATGAATGTGCTCCGGAAGCAAAAACAATGACTAGAATTGCAGAGGCATCCTTTGACATAGATGATTATTGGAGAATTGTTGATGTTCTTCACAGGAGGTAATTTCAGTCAAGTAGGATCAAAATATCTTAATTTACATCCATTTTCTCTTCTTTTTAAGGTTCGGAAGAAAATGGGAATCAACTCCCCTGCATGGAACTAAATCTCGGTTGAAAGTACCAAAATCTTCAAGCTTGTGTTAGCTCGAATGCTTTTGGTGCCTATGGTCAAAATTTGGTTTCAGCTCTGCATTTCAACCCAGGGAGGCCTAGGGTCGAAACTCGAAATCAAAACCTCAAACCAAGATCTATCATGTCTCAGCTTCGGGCTGAACCAAAACCAGCATCCAAAGCCAGGATCTCAATCCTTCTCAACCATGATTTTTGTCACTAATAAATTACATTTTCTGTGCACTTGTTATTGTTGTCATTGATTTCTAATGTGATAGGGAAGGTTTGATTTAAATGCAGGCTGTGTGTAATTGACTGGAAGCAATGGAGACAACTGTACAAGTCCTTGGTACTGCTTGATTTCCTACTCACTCATGGTCCTGAAGATTTTGTTGAAGAATTCCAATGTGACAAGGAAGTCATTGAAGAGCTTGGAACATTTCAACACATTGATGAAAGAGGGTAATTCTCCAATTGTATTTATTTCAAGTTAAGCACCAAAATTTAATGTAGGTGAGCAGAGGAGAGGTTGGAGCTTGAGACCTTGTCTCTGCTCATATAAAAGTCCCTCATCCAATAGTTTGAACTTTTGAATCAAATGTTTATATAGGCCTTCATATACCATCACTAAATTGTCCAGGCCTTTGGGTTGGATATTAACAGCTTAGAGCTGATCTTAGACTTTAGTACTTACAACCCTTACCATCAAATTCTGACAAAAATGATCTTAGGCTTTAGTTCTTACAACCCTTGCCATCAAATTCTGAACAAAAATATTCTCATATAGTTATCAGGTAGTTGTCTTTTCTTTATTGTCTTTCTATTTCTGACTCTCTTCAGGTTCAACTGGGGGGCAAATATGCAAAAGAAATCAGAGAGATTACTTGACCTCCTACAGGGTGGAGAAGTACTCAGAGAAGCACGTCGCAAAGCTCTCAAAGTGACAAGGCAGATCAAAGGATTTGGAAATTTCATGCCTTCTCCTTCCTCTTCCTCATCATCCTCTGCATTTTCTAGGAATTCATCTTTTGGTTCATATTCTGTTAATGCATCGAATGAAACTGAGGACCTTAGCAAAAATGAACAACGCACATCGCCATCTGGGAATGTCAATGAGAAAGAGACAACACATGAAGGATTGACCTCAAAAAAGATCTGTAATTACTACATAAATGGTGAAAAGACTGATGGGTCACATCTCTGGGATTCTCCTATTCAAGAATCAGGTTCACTGGTTGATTCTGAGGAAGAAAAAGAAGGAACAAATACCTTCTTGACTGGAATTTGCTCAAGGCTTGGTGTCAGTAGTCCAACAAAATATGAAGGAAATGGGGTTCTCCTCAGAAGCTTCTCTGATGTTGGGAAGGCCATGAAGAAGAAGCTTGACAAACAATTCTCCTTGAGATATTGATTCTTATAACTCTTAACCAGTCTAGTGCTTTTTTCTCTCATAACTGCTTTCAACCATCCATTTAATCTTTCTTGTTTCTTAGGTAAAATTGTTGTATTATGTAACTTCTGATGCATTTGTACACATTAATGTGATCTGCAATAAGTTTTTTATTTACTTGTTGTGCATACTAAGGCCATGTTTGGTATGCATTGAAAAAGCATATTATGAATGTACAAGCAATTCTGAAATCTGATCCTTCTCTTTTTGTCACTGATGCACCATACAGACCCAATAACCATTCAAACAATTCATACCAAACACAGCATATTCTCTGGTACTGCTCCAATAGCCAATTCCAAGTTTTGTCCTCCTTCCCCTTCCTCTGCTCATACATTTTTCAATCTGCCTTCCTGTTTCTGTAGCTTCTGAACAGCATGTTCTAGCATCATTACTTCTATAAAGATCTTTTTCTTTAATATGTTTCTCTATTTTGATTTTTTCTGTGGTGGTATCATTGTCATGGGCACTCACTTGGCTTTTTCCCTACTGAAATGAATGGTCCCTATATGAGTACTTGATGGTCCATGTAAATACCATGTTAGCCATCTTAAGGACTTGTTCTCTCTTTCTCCATTCTAATATATTTTCAAAGAAATTTGCTTCTAGAGATAGAAAAGAAAAGTTTGTGTCTTTGTGTGTATGAATGAGAGAGAGAGAGAAAGAGAGAGGTTGTTTTGATGTATTTCCGTCTATGTTGTCGACTAAGAGAGCTTTTGAATTAAGATTAAGCTTATATGCTCCCTATCCTTTTCTCCCTATGGCGCTTAGTCAAATACGCTCTGAGATCAACATTGACACAAAAAGAGAAAGTCATTCAATATTGGAGATCGATATACTTCTAGTTTCTACATCATCTTGTCGTTCTTATAATAACAAATTTTCATTTTCTCTCATTGCCATAGAAAAAAATTAGAAAAAGAAAAAGACTATTCAATGTAAAGAGAGCCTAACCATTTACCTTTAAACCCATGTGGAATTTATTTTTTCCAACCACATAAGGCGAAAAAATTACTCCTTTCCATTTTTAAAATGGCCAAAGTGGTCCTAGAAGGTGGCTGAAGAACAAACAGACCCTACAGCGAAATTATTCTTACTTTGAAAAAGTCAAATATTCTTACGTACGTAAGGATGACGTCAACATTCCTTTTGTTTTTCTTTTTCTAAAATCCAAAGTGTAACACTTGTCAACTCTCTCAACTACCTGAGTTCACAATGTAATTAAAGTAAATAGTAATAGAATCAAGGGGTATTATTGTAACTTCATATACGTAACGTTAGAATTCTACCTTTAAGAAATTTGTCTTCTATTCAATTATTCATAATCGACATTCCTGAACGTTTCAAAGGTTAAATTGACCAAACTACCCTTCACCGAGTTATCTCCCATTTTCAGTTCACGAGTTTTTCCGCCATTTTCAAGGTCCCTGGTCGGAACAAAAAACGAATCCAAGAAAACCCCTTCTCGCTCTCTGTGTGCGTCTGTTTCAGTTTCTTTTTCTTTCTTTTTTTGGTTTATTTATTTATTTCCGCCATTAAAGTGAGCTTTCACGGTTCTTCTGGCGGAATTTGTGATCTCTCTTTCGTTTCTTCTACTCAAGACTTTTCCTTTCACTGAAGGAGAAGACAACTGTTACGGACTCGTTTCAAAGGAAAGTTAACTGTTCAGTTTCGAGTAATCGGTTGAGAAAGAAGAAAAACAAGATTGAAGTTCTTCCTTTTCGGTTTTCTTTCTTCTCTTATGATCCGATCATGATGGTTTGCTGTATTCTCTGTAAGTGAATGCTAGTTCTTTCCTACTACACTCCAAGCTGGTTCGATAGCGTTCGGCAAGATGAAGTCGACAACTCGGCTTGATTCTTTGGTTTTTCATCTCACTCCTACTCGAACCAGGTAATTCTTTTTTTCGATCAGTGGTTTCTCCAGCTGGTATCACTCATTCGGAAGAACCAGCGGAGGTTAGGGTCTAGCAGTTGCAATTTTCTGGTTCAGAAACGTCACTTAATCGAAAGAATGCTCTATGTCCAGTGTTTTTTACTTTCTTGTTCTGAGATGTGATGATGTTGTGGCCAAGATTCCGCATGCAATCAGGATTGTGACTTTCGATATGTAAACTGAACTAGTACTCGGTGTTGTATAATTTTTGTTTTTATTTTATTAGAACGTTTTAGTTTATGCTGTGGCACAGATTTTCCATGTTTTGACGTCTTTTTGCCCTGAACTCTATTTTGAACTTTTTCTTTATGTTGCCTTTTGCTGCCATTCAAGTCGCAGTTCTGTTCTGAAAATCTAGAATAAAACTAAAACAATGCAATTTATTGGATTTTTCTTTTGTAAGAACAATTTATTGATTTCACTAATCACATTTTGAATTTAACTGGCAACGAAAGATGGTTGTCCATGGTTGATTAGCTTCAGTATTTAACGATTGAAGTTAATAGTATCAGGAAGCGATTTCCTTTTTTAAGTAAGGATTTTGGTGCTGTGGAACCTGTTCTGGATGGACTTTCTCCGTTTTGCAAAGGGAAAAAGAAAGCAACTTTTCGTGACAACTAAGTACAATTCTAGTAACGTGACGATGAACGGCACCAGAATTGTGAAGAGATTTCCTTTTTTCATTGATTTAATAGTTCTGCTATGTACCCCAAAGAAAAAACACTTTACTCTGTTGAATAATCTACGTCAGTTGCTTGTGTGAATTGCTTAGTTATAAGAAAAACTTCTAGTTCCATTTGGAATCTGGCTTCTTTTAAAATATCCACATTTCAGATTGTATTACATCATACCTGACCTCAAGTATTTATGGCAGACAGTCCAGTCTGTACTTTCAATTGGGGGGATCCTTTTTTAGTTTTTCATTTTTTATGAGAAGAAACTAGAAACTAAAGCATAGAAGAGTGTTTGTGCAAAGTCCTCCTGAGTTACAAAATCAGGCCAGTTGATTATATGTGGTCTGCATTTTTACTAAATGCACTCAAGTATGAAGACCTTGATCTTGTTTTCTGTGATTTTGGAGCTCCAATTTTTGTCAAAATAATCGTAATTTTTCTTCTTCTTTTTCTTCTTCTTCTTCTTCTTCTTCTTTTTTTTTTTTCTTTTCTTTTTTTGAGGTCTGTCTGTTTGTTTGTGTTTAATCCACTTGGATCAGTTTCTTAGGGAAGACTACTGTTGCCTTTTTATTAGGTGCGATTTGGTTGTCATTGCCAATGGGAAGACAGAGAAAATTGTTTCAGGGTTGCTGAATCCGTTTCTTGCCCACCTGAAAACAGCACAAGAACAGATGGCTAAGGGAGGTTACTCAATTATGCTTGAACCAAGTCCTGGAAGTGATGCAATGTGGTTCACAAAGGGCACTGTAGAGAGGTGAGTCAAGTAGTTTTTCAGCAACACTCTGCTTCTTTTACTTTTTACATGGTTCAGTTACTCACAATTTGGAACTATTGGACCAGTAAATTCCTTATTTTTTTCGTGGGTGAATATTTCAACCAGTAAATTCACTGGGCTGAGAACCAGTTCTGATAGCTTGGACACTTCTCTGAACACTAAGCCATGTCAGCCAAGTTAATGTAGAAGTCTAGAAGCTGATGTTTAGCTTTACTCTAGTTACACTTATACATTATGTCTGTAGTTCTTTTGAAAAGCAGAGTGCCAAGATAATGTCTCAGTGAAGTAAAACAGGCACTTTTCTTGTTGACTTCTTTTTTTTCTTTTTTTTTGGGGGTGGGGGGAGGCCTGTTTCTCTGAACTTTTGTAAGATGAGAGAATGCTTTAAAAAAGGATGTGGAGGGATAAGAATCCCAAGGATCATGAGGAATCTACCTCATCGATTATTAATTTATTGTTGATGTGAGAATTGAAAGAGTGTTTAGGGAGTGTCTCTATGATCCATTTATTAGCATTATTTACAGAGGTCCCACTATCCCAGTCACTTTCTTCTCATATTGTTTGATCCTCTTTCTTGTTTTCTTTCACTTTTAAAGTTTCCATTCTGGGAGACTGGTGGTGTCAAATCAAATTTCAGAAATCACATTAGATCCCAGTATGAAAATCATCATCTGCAACCACTGAAATTTCTATCCTGCTTCCCTTTTTCTTTTTCTTTTCTCTTTCTTTTAACCTTTATACCTATGCTCTTGAACTCATCTTTGGGTCTTATTTCACCCAGAACAAAATGGTGAAGTTTCCACAGAACCAAATATTGAGTTTTGAAACCATGCCTTTAGATGGAAACACTAATTGGGTAAAACATGGATCTACTTCTTGTTATGAATGTAACTACTACTTTATTGAAAGTTCATATTTTCTCGAAATACCAATTGACTTTAAAGCAAGAAACCTTTAAAATGGGCTCCTACTTGGGCTCGTATCCTCTCATCCCTACATTCCAGTTCTTGGAATGGATCTCTCAGAATATCTCCTTTATGTTTTAATTGTATTACTGTTGAGCCTGCTACCTTGGTTGCAACTTGCAACTAACGAGGAGGCTATTCAGTATCACTTTTCCAGGAGACATCTACATTCCAATTCTTGCACTGGATCTCAATTTTGTCTGTAGTTCTGCTGAGTGATGCATGGTAGTTACAACTAATCTATGGTGTACCTTAGGTTTGTCCGGTTTGTAAGCACTCCAGAGGTCTTGGAAAGGGTGAATACTATAGAATCTGAGATCTTACAAATTGAGGAGACGATTGCATTTCAGAGAAATGAAAATTTAGGTTTGAACACTGTAAGTAAAATGTATCTTTCCCTGATGCATATTTTATGTGTTTTAGAAGTAGTCAACTTCACTTTTTCCCTATGCTGCAGGTAGACGACTACCAAACCAGATCTGTGAAAAGCATTGAAGGTATTTATTGTATTATATCTTTTCTTGATTCACATTTATTCAGCTCTCTGTGCCAGATAATTAGCCGAAACTTTTCTCCTTCCCTCTTTTTCCATCTGTGACTACCAAGTCGAATTTAATTGTATGTGGTTCTTCCAAAGTAACCTTCACTTGGAGTTACGTTGTGGTTTTCTTTCCCTTCCCTTTTTTCTGGGAAGGCTAGTATTGAAAATTGTATTGGAGAGTTCATTGTTATTTCTCACATCATGTGCTTTTGGAAAGGTAGCAAGGCTGTATCCGATGCTGATGATGAGAGAGCAATAGTCCTTTACAAGGTATATTGTGCACCTTATGTTTCATAAAAGACCATAATTGTCAAAGTGCCAATCTATGTGGCTCCTAGGTATTCAGGTGCCTTGGTTGGTCACCTTGTTGACATCGCTTTTTACAGACCCCTTCCAATGAACTTAGGTCGATGCAATTATGACAACTGTACATTAGACTATAAAACTTTTAGTAAATTTCCTGAAGTTGGTTTCTTTGTGTTATGGCAGCCTGGGATGCACCCACCTCAATCAAATGGATCCACCATACAGGAGGAAAATTCAAAGTATATACTAATCCTACGATGATTAATATAATTGTCAATCAAAACTGATGAGGTTATGCAGTGTTATGTAATTGTTCCAATTTTACCTGATGAAATGTTTTCATTCTCCAGTTTTCTGAATGTGCTGAATCGTAGATTGGTATTCTTATGTCACAAATATAGGCATTTTCCAATAAATACGTATGACTGCAGCTTCTGCGCCATGCTAGAGAATCCTTGTTGTTCCCCCCCCCCCCCCCCCCTTCCCTTCTCTTTCCAAACATTTTTTCCTGAATACTTTGCCAGTGCTGGATGTGCTTTGCATCATTTTGTGTGTCAACTTTCTTATTCAAAGAACTTATCATTCGTATCTAGTGTCTTCTCTGAGTTCCTTTCCCAGTTTACGGAAATTATCTACTTACACAAGAACACTTCTGCACATTCCTACACGCTATTCTTTTACTGATGTGATTCATACTCTTGCCAGAGTCAAGCTCCTGAAAGTACTGGAGACTCGCAAAACTGTGCTGCAGAAAGAACAAGGCATGGCCTTTGCGCGTGCTGTAGCTGCAGGATTTGATGTGGACCATATGGCACCTTTGGTATCATTTGCAGAGTGCTTCAAGGCAACTCGCTTGATGTGAGCAATATTTTATGATGCTGTCAGTTTTTTTCAGAAAGTCTTGCTGATGTCAAATTTGCACCCAGTTTGCTGATTTGCAACTGCTAGCAACATTTGCTATGTTATCTTGAACCTGATGAATTCAGTGTACCCTTGCAACAGGGAAGCATGCATAAGGTTTATGGATTTATGGAAAGAGAAGCATGAAAGTGGTCAATGGCTTGAAATTGAAGAAGCTGAAGCAATGTCTAGCCAATCAGACCTGTCTTTCATGAATGTCTCTGGCAAACAAAATGAATTTAGTGAAGCACTCCCTGCTTCCCGTGGTGAGTTGGACTTGGAAAGCAATGGGAAAGCAAAAGCTGCTGATGCAGCTATGAATTATCACAATGGAGGTAGGTGTAGTTTGTGGCAGTCTTACTGACTCAACTTGTGGATAAAAAATGAAGCTGTGTTTGCCAAAATAATCAAGGACCACTATCAAGTAGGTGAACCCTGATTCTATAGAGTATTGAATGTGCAGTAATAACCAAGCAAAACAGCCTACCATTGAGAAACGATTTGTTTTGTTGGCTTAGTTAACCATGAACCTCATCTGCAGAATACCCTTCTGCCGAAAAAGAATTAAGGATGGATCAAAAGTATGCTACAACTTTCTGAGAGATGCCTAAAATCATTTCCAACCTTCTTTTAGTTGAAGTGTTATATATTTGGAATATAATAGAAAGTAGTTTTGTTTCAGAAGTTATATGTCTGGGCCTTGTATTGTGTATGTTCTTTCTCATTAATCATTATTATTTTCTTTTCAATCACTTCAATTTTAAGAACTTCTTCTCTGTTTCTTCAAGCACAGATAAAAAGCATATCGATCCACAATTGCCATTTAGCCACCACAATTATTTTCAAGGTCAATTCCAGCATCATATTTTCCCTCAGTGGCCTGCTCTTTCTCCAGCTGGTGCAGCACCAGTCTTTCAAGGGTATCCAATGCAAGGCATGCCTTACTATCAGGCTTTTCCAGGAAACACTCAATTTTTTCCACCACCCTATCCCCCTCCAATGGAGGACTCTAGATTCAGTGACACTCAAGGGATTGGACAGAAAATACATTCCATGGACAGTAAAGATAGCACTACCACTGAATCAGAGAAGGAAATGGGTGTCTCCAGTTCAAAGTCACTGGATGGGCTAGCGTTGGAGAAGGAAGGTTCACAAGGTCGAGAACCACGTAGAAAAGCTGGTCAATCAAGTAAAGGACAGTCAGGCATGGTAGTCGTTCAGAACATCAATTACATTACATCAAACAGTCAAGATTCATCAGGAAGTGAATCCCATTCAGCTTCTGACTCTGAAGCTGACAAGGAAGGTGAGGATTTACAAGTTAATGTCCCAGATCTGAAGCACAAGAATTCTACAAGATCTTCAAGAAGTAAAGGTAGTGGCACAAGGTCCAGCGGTACCTGGGGTTCATATGATAAGGATGACACAATATGTGGACAGGGAACAGATGGTGGACAATGGCAAGCATTTCAGGACTGTTTACTGAGAGATGATAATAGAAATTCCCATATGATAAATGAAGGTATGTTCGCAATGGGAAATGAGGCTCAAGTTAGGAAAAGGCAAAGTTCAGCTGGTGGAGATCCTATAATTCCTCATGGACTAGATTCAAGAGAATATCGAGATGAGAGAATGATCAAGTTTGATAGTGCCAGTGCCAAGTTGACCCATATGCCGAAGTTAGAAAATGAGGAGTTGTTACTGTCTAAAGGAGAGTTACCTGGTGGAGGATCCAGAGGTATTCAAATAGATGGACAGTTGACAGAGATGGCAGGTGGAAGAAGAGGATTTGGGAGGAGCTCCAATGATGAAATCATGATATATAGACAAAAAAATCGCTCAGGGGTTACAAACTCTCTCCAAGATCCACTGTCTGAGAATATATTTGAGCATGCAGCAAATAACTTCGACAGGAACTCATCACAGAATGTAATTGATGAATCCTTTATCGTTCCTGTCAGATCAGTCTCAGTAGATCAGGTTGGAACTGATAATGGAAAGGCAATTGATATCAGTTCTGAACTACCACCTGCACTCCAGAAGACAGAAGACCAATCTGGTAGGATTAAAAGCCAACTGAGCTATGAGCCAAATGATTTGAGCTTGATGCGACAGCATATGTCAGAGAGAGAGACCATTGGTTATGACCCTGCAGTGGAGTATGAAATGCAGATTCATAATGAAGGTGTCGCAGTACAGAGCAAGAGCAAGAAAACGGTTGCTACTAAGAAAGGTTTAGAGAAGTCCAAAGTTATACGTGATGCCTCGGACAAGAGGAAGATTGAAGCAGTAACAAGGAAAGGGAAGCAATCAAAATTGAGCCCCTTGACTGATGCACAAGCACGTGCTGAAAGTATAAGAGCCTTGAAAGTTGACCTTCGGAAAATGAAAAAAGAGAAGGTATTTTCTTCTTGTTCAACCAAATGATAAATAAAATGTTGAGAATGTATTCTACCATTTCTGTATACGCATACACTCAAATAAGAGACTATAATCTTGTTTACGGACATCTTGGCTAGTTTGTTTGTCTTCGTAATATGTTACTTTAAAATTTCAGGAACAGGAAGAGATTCAACGGTTGGAAGCATTGAAGAAAGAGCGGCAAAAGAGAATTGCAGCACGAGGAAGTTCCAGTCCTGATTCATCACTGCCCTCTCAACCAACCAAATCCCGGCTGCCAACGAAGCTCTCCCCAAGTGTTCAGAAATCAAAGTTCAATGACCCATATCCTGCAATGGTATCACCTCTACGAAGTTTGCATACTAGAACTGCTTCTATGGGTTCCAATGATTCTCAGAAAATCTCTAAGATTAACGGTAGTAGTGGCGTAAGGAAAAATGGGTTAAGCCGTTCATTGCCATCATTATCTGTGCAGAAAAGAAAGATTCATACTAGCACGCCTGAATCGAAGGTGGCAACAAACAGAACAAGGAGATTATCAGAACCTAAAACAAGTGGCAGACATCACATTTCTTCTGTGAAATCACAAAATGCGGATCTAGTATCAAATCCAAAGATTGGTACTAGCGTGCCTGAATCGAAGATGGCAGCAACAAGAACAAGGAGATTATCAGAACCTAAAACAAGTGGCAGACATCACATTTCTTCTGTGAAGTCACGAAATGCGGATCTAGTATCAAATCCAAAGATTGGTACTAGCGTGCCTGAATCGAAGGTGGCAGCAACAAGAACAAGGAGATTATCAGAACCTAAAACAGGTGGCAGACATCACATTTCTTCTGTGAAGTCACAAAATGCTGAGCTATTATCAAATCCAAAGATTGATACTAGCACACCTGAATCGAAGGTGGCAGCAACAAGAACAAGGAGATTATCAGAACCTAAAACAAGTGGCAGACATCACATTTCTTCTGTTAAGACAAGAAATGCTGAGCTAGTGTCAAATCCAAAGTTGTCTAAAGAAACTGAGACTGAGAAGATCTCTGCGATCATGCACCTTGACAAAACTAAGGGTGCAACTCTGCCAGAAATCAAGATTAGAACATCAAAAGGACCTTCAGACATGAAGCAGAGCAAATCAGCAGCAAAAGAAGCAGTGCTCAAAACAAATGTTGACAAGTCTTCTGTATCTTTGGAAGCCACTAAATTTAGGAGCAATGATAAAGCTGCACATAGTAGCAGTGGAGATGACAACGCAATTATTGAAAAGACTGTTTTGATGCTTGAACCTGTGGTACCCCTCACTCCTATTGCACAGGCATTTGAAGAGAAGATGGATGCTGGAAAAGGCCCAAATGATGAAAATAAAGGAGGAGAAATAACAGAGGTGGTTTCAGAGTATGCTGCCATCCGTGCCCCGGTTTCACCACTTAATGGAGATGCAAGTGATTGTGACTTAGCTGAGAGACCAGATCTTCGTGAGGTAATCTCAATAAGCTTGTAGCCAAATACTTTAGTTTCTTTATGTTGTAATTTATAGTCTATGTATACTTTCCGGAGCATCTCTTTTTACTTTAACCATGACCTCACTTTTGATACTGTGGTGTACATATATTGAAATACTCCAAAAAACTGCAAACTGTAGTAGGTGAACTATGATGTTCCATGCTTGCGAGGAGGTACCAAGTTCAAACCTCCTGACTGTTACGTACTTACGTTCTCCCTCGTTCCCTTATCTATCCATTTAAATAAAAGGGCAAACAAAGTGCCAATGCTTCCACAAAAGTAGAGTCCGGGGAGGCAATTTTCCTACAAAGACTTGCCTCAACAATTTTTGCTGAGAGGCTGTTTCGATTCCTTGACCACGGGCTAATAACTGTGTCCACCAAGCACTGCGCCAAAGCTTGCCCGTATCCATTGTACATTTTCTAATTCTTTTTTATATTTACTTATGCCCAAACCCCCAAAACGCCCCCCCTCCCCGGCACACATGGGAAAAAAATATAAGAAAATTAGATACCATGTTTTATTTTGAAAAAAAAAAACACACGCACACACACCTGTCCTGCATTCCATAGCAGGCAACAGACATCATCATTCTGATACCTCTCTGTTTGGTTGGCCACATGGACACGTAATGCTGTCCCGCATTGTTTAGGGCCATGCCATTGTACAAACAGAAACTTTTTCTTTAACAAGACAATTAAAAAAAAATGTGGTGGGGGTTGGGCTGTTGGGGAAAGTTTGGGGGGTTTTAGATTTTAACATTTTCTTATGCCTGGAGTTTGCTCAAGGATAAGAGAATGACTAATGTGTACCTTCTACGTGGTGTTCTTATTAGTAATTTATATTGAAAGATCATACAACCTGAAGGAGCCTATGTCCTATCACAAAAATGTCATCCCCAATATTTGTTAGTTGACAATTAAATCAAGGGATATGTAGCCTCTTAATTGGTACAAGGTTGAGTCCGAATATTACATTGTATTCTATTTCTTAATTTGGGGTATGATGTCTTGTATTCTATTGCTTAATTGAGGACTGTCTGGGTATTCTAGTAAAATACCTGTGTGGAGTTTCAGTATCAATAGTAATGGGGACTTTTCTCTCTTAACACATACTGAGGTGTGAGGATGAGCAGCAGCTGTCCTTATTCTCTGTTGTTAGTGAAAGAGATCTCATATAACTATGAAGTAGGCAATCTTGTGTTTATTGCATGATTTTTGTTTGCAATTTCCATTCATTTATGTATCTTCGTCCTTCAATAGTACTTAGCCTTGTGGTTGAGACAGTTTACATCTTTATTCCATATCTCATTGCAATGCAATTTCTTTATTCTATGAACCAAGTTATGTTGCTTTTTGATACTCAGGTGACAGAAGACTTTGGAATGGACAAATTACCACAGGTATCAAGTATAAGTGTTTCCAACAAGCCATATCAGGCCCCGTTAGCTCGGAATTCATCTTTGGAAGATCCATGCACTACAAATTTGGAGTTCACAAAAGCACCAGCAACTAATTCAGAGATGGGAATAACAAGTGCTGAGACTACCAAGGCATGTGTATTTAATTTTTCAGCCATGAACTCTTCAGGAAAAAGCCCAGAAGCCTTGGAGAAACCCCAGGGGAAGGAATCTGCAGGGTTCAGAAGACTGCTGAAGTTTGGAAAGAAGAATCACAGTAAAACTGTAGCTGAGCATCATGTGGAATCAGATAAGTTGACTGTTGAAGGCGTTGTGGCCAATGATCATGATCCATCTTCTGATGAAGGTATGTATACTTAATTTCCGTTTCCAACTAGAGAGGCTGAAAATTTTTCTTATTGAATTTTTCATTTACCCACTCTAAATTCTACGGTGCACTGTGCGAGTTGTCGGAGTGAGTTAACTTCAAGTGATAAAAGTAAAATGTTTAGATGACTTGGATTCAATTGGGAATGCTATCTGTAAACCAGTTCATTATATATTAACAAAACCTTCTCAGCATCCAATTGGAGGGGGGGGGGTCAGCGTGTGAAATGCTGACTCAAATTGTGTTATCTGATCCCTCATTGCTGGTTGATGTCACCCACCTCAACAGAAAATTATCAAATTACAGATCCATGGAACTCTGCCAAGTCATATTGAGTTGGTGCAAAGAATACAGCAGTAGATGACCTCACTGTGTAAGAAAATTGATTTTAATTAAGCCGTCACTACAAATGAAATTTTCCCACTGGCTGATGTCTACTTGTACTTCATCTTCAGGTGGTTCAATGTCTGCTGGCTGAATCAGATGTTGACCCATTCAACTTCATTTAATCCTTAACTTTGCTCCCTTTCTAAGCTTTGATTTTGTAAAATATCTTCATCAACTGAAGTACCCATTTACCTAAGTAAAATTGAGTCGGCTAAATCAAACTAGGAAGCTGTATTTGTGACAAGTTGGCATCTTTGGATTTATTACTCCCATCTTATGATCATTGGTGCAATGCATGAGCTGACACTTCAGTCTGTTGATATTTCTAGTTCATACACTGAAGAATCTTATATTGCAAGATGAGACCCCAGAGTCAGTAACCACACAGAAGGGTAAGAGATCTCTATTTTATATGCCTGACAGTTGATCTGTATATTTATCAGAAGAATTATATTAATGTGCTATGTTAATCAGAATTTGGGTTTGCTTTAATGGCTTTGTTTCTGGGGATTCTTTTTTGGCCACAGTTTCTAGACCGTTCTCTTTGTTGTCGCCATTTCGGAGCAAAAACAGTGGAAAGAAGTTGGCAACATGAAGGTAAGGCTTGAAGATAGGGCACTTGGGTGTGTTTAAGCTTGGTCACCCTCCAATGCTTAAACGGTGAACAACTGGCACACCTTCCACCACTCTCGTGTACCAAAGCAGCAGGCAGGCAGCAATCAGAGCGAGGTAGGAACATCAAGCAGGAGAGACATAAGGATTATTTCAAGGCAAGAGCAGAAAGAGCGAATTTCAATGGGCGTTAGCAAAATGGTGCCCAGATGGTGCGTCCGGCCTTCTGTTTTAACTTGATTCATTTGAAAATCCCTACTATTGACAACCTGTGCATTCAACTCCCATGATGTGTATTCGTCTGCACTTTACTTGTCTATTGATTGTTTTGGTTTCTTGAACCGTAATCATTACTTGTACTTAGCATGCGTATCTCACTTGCACAATGAGTTGTGTAGAAGACAACTGTTTTGTAGCCTCTCTTGAAAGCTGGGGGGTACTAGAATGTGGATCATCTCCCGACGTCTGTGTTCGCTCGAGAGCATTACTTTCACAAATTATATGGTGCCAATAAGTAAAAAATAAATTTCATTACCAAAACCTGTGGGGCTCCCTATAATTCGTGGTCAACAAGTGTCGAGGGAGACATCTGGACTCACATATACTACGGCTTCCCAAACCCTCACAGTCGAACCATTCATCGTGGAGGGCATGTTTTTGGAATCAGCATGGTACCTGCTTTATCGGTATGAATAAACATTGATATGTTTCAGTCCGAATCTCTAGGCTTAGTGGTTTCTGGTTGCAAATTTACCATTACACAATATTGGGATCAGGACTAAGACCATGATTTAGCCCGGGTAAATTGTATAGCTCTGACGATCTAAACGTCTGTTCCCTCAGTTTCTTAAAGAGTGTCCCACCCAAGCAGACCAAAATGGATTTTTGGTCCCTATTCCATTCATGTTTATATTGTTACACAGGAATCGGACTTCTTCATTCACTGCCACTGAAAGGAAAACAATTCTAAGTTGCATAACCATAACCACCAACTTTCTTAGTCAGAGAGCAGCACAGCCATCTCTCCCCCTTGAGAGGAAGGGAGTGAAGAAAAAGGGAAAAAGATAACAACTCATTTACCTAGCCTATAGCTTGTACCTCGTTCTAGTTCTTCATCAGATCAGCCAGAGAAATCCATATCCAAAACATACATTCTTCATATAGCAGTTGCCTACGGCTTAGAAAATTGATTCAGAATTTTGGTCAGGTTAAGACAAATACCCAAAAATGATCAAATAAGGGGAATAGCAACCATCGCATTAATAAGCAAAAGGCCTAAAACATGTGCACAAGTAACATAGAATTAAAAACCAATGAGTTTTCTGAATAGCAATTCTCGCTAACACTGATCATATCTGATGCATTGACCAATATAACCACCGATCAAAATGCTCTTAAACATTAACAAGTATCAAAAATAAACCAAAACTTAAGGAAAAAAGAAGCTAGGTACTGATGACGACTTAAAGAACCACAAACAAAATTGATTTCTCCAAATCAAATCTACTTATGCGCTCTCCTTTTTCAGCTTAGAAAGCTCTTGGTTGATGGCTCCAGATCTCTGCACATACGGTTATAAAATCAATTAACCTCACAGAAGAGCGGGCAATTAACAACCTAAGTTGCAATTAATGGTTTAAGAAGCCCAAAATATACAACAAAAAAGGAGAGGGAAAATAGCAAATACTAGCTTCCCAGTAATACTTGTGAAAGATGACCAAAAAAATTGGCATAAAAAACCAATCTAAGAGATGTCAATGCAGAACAGGTTTCTTTACAAACCTTGATCTTTGCCAACATGATTTTGAACCTGTCGAAGTCATTGAGAGAGGCTCTTCTCTTTTGAACAATCAACTTCCTTCCCCATGAACTTTTCTCCCACTTATTCTTGACATCTGTCAGAACAGCAGGACATTATCAGTTGAGAGTTACTTTAAATACCAAAAATCAAGCACAAACCATTCATTACTGCTGAGAACGGGTTGCCCTCACCTCCTTCCTCCATGGCAGCAATCAGGGTTTTCTTCTTAGGAACTCTTTTGATATCAATCTGGATGTCTGTCAATGAGAGCCTCTTGAAATTCATTTGGCTTCTGACCATGTCAGGAGCATCAACAAGAGCCTGATGTAAAATAGCAGTGAGATATGGTATAAAATATAATCCTGTAGGGTAACAAGTAAATAAAACGTAATGGACCACAAAAAAAAAATAGCATAACCACATATTTCTGATCTCTTAGACTTGAGAACAAGAGAAAAAATTGCCTCTGTATTAGACCACCATGGCCATATGGACCAAGTTCAACATAAAATGTATACACGCAATTGAAAACAAAATCAACTTTGGCATCATCCTCTTACAGGATCAAGCTTTAAAAAAGTAACAAAGGGTTAGAGAGATGGGTTCCATTACTGTAGTCCAAAGGAATTCATTCCAGTTATGAATAATCAGCCATGCACAATGGAGAATTGTGATTTCAAGCCCTCAAATAGCTTGCCAGGCATACAATTCAATCTAGACTCTCTGAATTCTAAATGAGACAACTAACACAGTGGACTAATGCTTCTCCAGGGCGAAGCTGCCACTCTGAAACAACATCACCACAAACGATTTGAAACATCTCCACAACTCTTCTTATTTTATTAAACTTTAGTAATTTCGTAAACATTTCGAGCTTATTATTCCTGATCCCTTCTTTTTTAAGTATAATAAAGTGATCTCAACCGGTGATTAAGGCAACCTTCCGGTCATTTCCTTCCCAATTCGATCAACTTACAAAAGTACAAATCTTCATCGCACATATATCAACTCGTTACCCTGCAATATACATCCCCAAGTACAGAACACAAACACTCCCCAAGATCTAAGCCAGACATAAGTAATAAAACTTGGAAGGCAACAACAAAAACCCACCAATGCCCTAAAAAGCATTTGACATAAACAGAGTAGCTCTAATGAAACTCTCATCATGACATGATTATATTATATCAGTAGTAACTCTAAAGCAGAATCGAGCACAGGATGGATAAGTGAAAGAGGCAGCATCTAAAGCAAACACTGAATTAAAATGCATACCCTGTTTTGATCGATAACATCGACTATGACGACTAGTCTCCCATAGTCTTTGCCATAGTTGACAAGAGCAACCCTCCCGATCTCGACGTACCGCTTGAAAGGCTGCAAGAAAAACAAAACCCAAAACGAGGAGATTAACTTTCAGGTTTTAGAATAAAATCTCGAAGAAGAATCACCGAGAGTAACAAGATGATGAAGGTTGAATATCAAAGTTGAATATCGTCACCAACTCACCATTGTTGGAGCTGCGAAAGAGAGAGGCAGAAGGTTTCAGGAATTAGGGTTTTCTTCTCTCTGAAAGAGAAGGGAACTAGGGTTACGGGAAATATTTATATAAAAGTAGATCAGAGAAGGCGTGGCCCCTGGGCTGAGTCAACTTGGGCTTCAAACTTTTTAGTTTCTGGGCTTTGAACTAAGCCATCTCAGTTGGGCTCAGCTTGGATTCGGCCCAAAGGGCTTTCCTTATAAGTTTCCGTCAAATGGAGTCCGGATCAGCTTCCCGTCAGGGGAGAACAATGTGCTATGTTGACTGTTTTGAACCGCACATTAAGGGGGCCCACTGAGAATTTTATCTCTAATAATTTTTAAATACTCACATGAGATTGATGGAAGAACCTCAGTGTTGTGTTCAACTCTGCGAGTTGGCTGGTCGGAAGGATTGCTTTCAGTTGTCTATCTTTCCTTTCTCTAATTGGGGCCCACTCCCCGCTTTGTGGTTCAAAGTCATCACAGGATCTCATTGTTCTCCCTAGATAAGGAGGTGATCCAGACTACAAATCATAGAAGATGCCACACCCATCTCAATTAAGTTTCAATACTTCCAAGGTCATTTGATATGCGATTCTCTGACGTACCATACAAGTTTGGGTCGAGTTGAGATTCTCTACCTATGATAATAGAGGATTCTACAGTTGTACTCCCCTCGCACCCCTGCTTCACATGTGTAGGAGGGGGTCTAGCTTTGGTCCACTTTGTAAGTGGTTAGTGATAGATCATTCTTTCTAAATATATAGTGGAAAAGTGTGAGGGAGCATAATTCTCTATCTCTCGGAGTAATGTATTCGGACTCATTTGTATCAGTTTTTTGTAATTGATTCATTGAACCAATTTTGCACATCGTGATGATTGTTCATGAAACTTGTCTTTTTGGCCAGGGAAGAACTCTCGTTGGATCCTAAAGTTGTCAAAAAAAAGTCAAGGTTAGGGTGAGGCTAAAGTATTTAGGGCTAAGGTTAGAGCATGACTAAGGTATTTAAAATCAGGATTTGGGTTTTGAAAAGCATAGAACAATCCCACTCCTATCACAATCATGGTATGGATAATTTTATTTTTGTTTATGATAAGGTGATAATATTTGCCAATGTAGAGTTGCTTTTGTCGATAAGACTCACGCCGGTTAGTGAAAAGATCGTGGGTTCAACTCTCACTAAGGCATATTTCTTGAGGATGAAAAGATAATAATAATACTTCATTGCTAGACATCACAAATACACACGTCACTTTTTTTTTTTTTTTGGTAGGATACATAGGTCATTAGTACAGAGGTTTTTCCATTCCTTCCCTATAAGTGTGTGTTTACTGACTTAATAGATAAAATAGTGAACCAATTGAGTAGTGTTGGTGCAAGAAATGTAATCTTAATTATATGGTTTGCTTATGATTCAGCTCCAGCTCCTGAGACCAAAACAGGGTGAAAGTGGGTCGCCTCTGAGGACGGGAAGCCACCTCCGACGATCGAGTTAGATCTGGCCAGCAAATAAGGGACTCCATAGAGGAGTGAAGACCCCAAGAGATGATGAATATCATCCTCTTGAAGGGTTGGAAAGTAAAAGAATGAAGGCTGGAGTCTGTGTAGAGCTTACCCTGTTCCAATGCGATGAGGGATTATATATCAGGCTCCTACCTCTGGATGATAGCTTACCTGCCATCCTACGAGACGGTGATCCTTTCATCCGTTTGTGAGTTCCTGGATGCCGCCCAATCCAACAGCCAACGGGTCCCATCAGACCGTCCTTGCTCTGTGGCGAGCTGAAGTTTACAAAGATCCTGTCGTCCCAAGGCTCAAGGATATCTCTTATCACATTATCTCCTCGATATAGTCAATTCTCCATATGAATATCCGGCTTAAGTGCGTGGGCCATATGCCACATAGATCACTCTCTCCCCACTAGAGATGATGAGCTGGCCTGAACCCCTTAGCCGTTCAAGGACCAATCCTCAGACTATTCACTTGGTCTAGAAATAATCATGACGATAACAAGATGAGTTTGAAGTTCAATTTTTATACCTTGCACCATAAACCCCACAATTTTAATGGTGAGAGATCAGTGCAAGACACCCTTTCTCAACCAACAAGATCCTTTACAATAACCATAGATCATAGTAGGTGGGTCCCACTCTTTGCATCTTGTGATGTATATTATTCCAATAATGGAAACTCAAATGGTTTTTACCAAAGTAAAAATGGAATCTCAATTGGCATCTATCCTTCCTTTTTAACTCGTATCTTATGTCTTTGCATCCACAAAATATATTCTTCAAGATCATAGAGATCTTCTACTCCTTAACCATATATTTTAAACTCTAAAAACTGATAATTAGGTCTTTGAACAATATGTTCCTTTATGCTATATGTTGTTAAACACTTAAACCATACCAAATTGGAGAAAAAGGGATATTCTATTCTACAATTTAAAAGTAAACAACTAAAATCATATTAACTTGGATTCATTTTATACCACCTAACTAGCTAGTGATTGCTTCACCAAAAGCTATGGTAGAATTTTAAAACAAAAGAAGGTTTACAAAAAAAACACTTATTTGAACATATATTTGTCATTTCATTGTTAGATATATACGAATGAATACATGGGTTAATTGAAACAAAACCATGTATAGTGCATGAAAAGGTATTCCATATGCTGTTCTCATAATCTTGTGAATCATATTGTTTAAGATACGATTCTTAAAATGGTAAAAGATTGTTACTCGTATAAACTCGTAGAACCATCCAATTAATATGAATGAAGTCTTTTTAGTTTAGAAAAGATAGTGCGAAAACGACTTTATTTTTTGTCCCAAAAAGGAAAATTTTAAAGCATCAAATACCTAAACTTAGAAATGAATGAATGGTTTACATTATCACTATGATATATTCCTTCAACAGATATTTAACTTGGCCTTTATAATTGATCAAGGAAGGATCTTAGGCCTCAAGCCCTCAATTTTCAAAAAAGAAGAGAAAAAAAAAAAAAACCAACATAGTCATGGATGGAGTGGTAAGAAAAGAAAGA
Source organism: Hakea prostrata (assembly GCF_041222555.1). Lineage (NCBI taxonomy): Eukaryota > Viridiplantae > Streptophyta > Magnoliopsida > Proteales > Proteaceae > Hakea > Hakea prostrata. The sequence goes on along the minus strand of NC_142609.1, from coordinate 42,860,669 downwards.
GAAGGCAAAGAGAAGAGAGAAGAAGAGGTGATAGATGTAACCCTAAAGGATTTCTCAAGGAAACTCGAAGAATTTGCAAAAGAAAGAGATTGGGAACCCTACCATAGCCCTAGAAATCTACTCCTTGCAATGGTTAGTTCAAGATCTCCTTCAATTATTATTATTTTTTCATATTTATTTTTCACATAGAGCAAAAGGGTTTTTTCTTAAAATTTTTCTTTTGATTCTTTCAAATAGTTTTTCCTTGAAAATCAAAAACCCAAGTAGAGACCCTGATCATTATTTTTTAAAACTGCATAATAAATGTATTTGTTTTTATTTTTCATGGATGTAGTAGAGTTTAGACTGCAATTCTCAACAGTTAGAAAATTTCACCTGTACTGTTCAGATTCTTTGTTATTTTCTTCTCTTTTTTGAATATTAATGAATAGAAGAGTGATGGTGATGGTGATGTTGATGAAGCCTTTTTGTTCTGGCCTTTCTGATGCATAGGTTGGAGAGGTTGGAGAGCTATCAGAAATATTCCAATGGAGAGGAGAGGTTTCAAAGGGGTTACCAAATTGGGAAGAATCTGATAAAGAACACCTTGAAGAGGAGTTATCTGATGTGCTGTTATACCTCATTAGGCTCTCTGATATGTGTGGCATTGATCTGGGTGAAGCTGCAAACAAGAAAATTGTCAAGAATGCCATCAAATATCCAGCACCACCACCCAAGATCTCCTCCTAATGAATTAAAAACTTGGTTTCTACTTATACTCTCAAAATAAAAACAAACCATCTTAAGAAATATATGATTATGGTAAAGTACCCTGGGAAGTATTTGTCTTTTTTTTTTTTTTGGTAGGAGTATTCGTAATCTATAGACTATAGCAAGAGTTGTAAGCTACTGCAAATTGAAATGAAGTGAAATTTTGATTATGTGAGACTATCCAAGCTTCTTGTGGTTGCTTCTTTCTTATTTTCTTTTTATTTATTTATTATTATTTTTTCTTTCCGTTCGAGTTGAAGTTGGATCAGCTTTTGATACCATTACCAATCCATTAGTCATCCGTTTCAGCCCATTTTAAATAAAATTATATTCGGCTTAGGTCTTGGGCTTGGGGCACGGCCGTGAGTAGTTAATTCTCATGCCTAGACCAACTTGACGATATCTTCAATTTATTAACAGTGAAATGAAGATATCTAACTATTTTATTCATTTAGGTTAAACCAAGGTTTGAAATTTCGGCAATAAGTTGGGTATCAGTGGTTGTTGATGTTAGGGATAATGGAATGTTCAACTACGAACAGAAAAGAACACAAGCAAAGCACATAAGAGAGATTTAACGTGGTTAGGCAAAATCATGCCTACGCCCACCAGAGAGAAAATGAGTTTCATCATTTCCAAGAAAACCTCACACCACTCTCACACCCACAAAGTACTACCCTTTGCTTGCCTCCAATCCTTATTCTTATGATGAGTTTCCCAATCCCCTACAAGGATTGATTCCCCAATCTACTACAGAGACTAATACATATAGGTTATCCCACAGAGACTATAGGGAAACCTAAAACTAAAATTCCAATGTAATTACAATTTTACCATAGTATTAGTAATTGACCTAAACCCTGTTTCAATTACAAATGCAACCAAAACCATAATTACATATACCCACATAATACAAGACACCCAAACCCAACAGTTGAAACCCCAACATATAGCCGAAATTTGACCGGGTTCGACATTTGTTCCTACCACTAGGTCTTCAAGGCTTGATTCACACACTCATTTTTCCTATCCAACTAATGCGACCTTCAAGGCTTTGATTCACAAGAGTGTGTATACTTTTCTCAGGCTATTTTATCACCCAGTCTTTCACCTTGTCTTGTCCTAATTAGGTCTCTTCACCTTGCTCATACTAGTGGATTGCCCGTTTCTTGGCTTCACATACGAGCATTTGGCCCTTCTTTTTTTCTTTTGGGTTTGCCAACCCCGGTTTATAAACCGGTGGTTCGACCCGCGTCGCACACCTGGCTGTGGTGGATGAGTCTCCCAGCGGGGATTTTTTGCATCCACAAGGATTCAGGAACCTTGCTTAAGTGAACCAAGTTGCTTACCACTTGGACCAACCCCCGTTGGTTTTTGCCATTTTTTAAATGAACTAATAAGTCCACTTGTCTGAATTTTCATTTATATTCAACAAAAATCGCCAAAATATCGTGAGGTTTCGATAAAAACGATAAATCACCAATTTGGATTTGTAAAATTAATCCTCCCAATAGGGATGTAAACGGATTGAATTCGGCTCGTATATGGTATAATTCCATTATTAAACACATTATCTTAATTATAATCAGATATATGTCGGATGTGTAAATTTATTATTGGATTTTAAGATAATGTCTGACCCGAATTCAAAGTAATCAAATGGATAAAAATACCCGAATGTAGTTCAAACATCCAACATTCGGCTAGAGTAACTATTGGTAATTTAATGTAATTAATTAATATTAATGAATATTTATGAAATGATAATGATGTATTCATCAAAATTAAACTTTAATCGGATATGTATATTACAGATAATATAAGTCAAATATTGAATTGGATAATATTTGACTTAAAATTGGCATATCTGAATTTGAATCCGATTACTAATGGGATCATCTGAATTCGAATGCAAATTTGAAAAAATCAAATTCGAATGTTCTTAAATGGATACCAATACGAATTGACTTCAAATCTTCGACTATCCGTTTACATCCTTGGCTCCCTAGTATATAAGAAATCTCTCATCTAATGCCCTTTCCACTATACGTTCACGAAGGGACCTACTTTTGAGTGTACCTTATTCACTTCGAGTGCTGATCCTATTATGTTTCCTCTATACCCCTCCACTAAACATTTAGGCTGGGTTTGTTTGTTGGAAAAAACAAACTTTTCCTTTAAATCCTAAAAATGGTTGTTTGAGGTTTCCTTTAAATCCTAAAAATGGTTGTTTGAGGTGGAAAAGTTTTTGAGACGTGACAAACCAATTTTCCATCCCAAGCCATTTCAAAATCTCGCAAAATATATAGAACTTTGTGAAAAAGTAAAGAGTGGGACTCACAATTAATATTTTCTACAAAATTAATTTTTTTTATTTTCTTCTCTCTCATCCCCACTACACATGGGCCCACATTTTTTTTCCCCTCATTTTTTCCCACCTCACTTTTGCAGACAAACACGAGTCCGGATCCTCACCCCGTCGGGGGAGCACAAACTGCTCCCCGATGGCTTCCCAACCACACAAACACGTGGGGCCCACAGGTGAAAGGTGAAAAACACTTTTTGAAAAAAAGAAAAAAAACTTCAAATTTTCACATGTGGGTCCCACGTGTGACGGATGAGGATCCGGACTCGACAAACACAGCCTTAAGAGAGATTACCATATTTGACACGGATAAGATGGATAAGAGGTGGGCCCCTTCCAAACATGTGGTGATTGGTGAAGGGGTTGTGTTCAATGGTACACTATATTGACAAAAATAACCCTAGCAAGTAGGAGATTTGGTTTATGCAGGCAGGGGTGTCCGTATAAAATGGATACACAATCGAGCGGGAAGCCGAAAATTCATAAAAATTACGAAAACCGTGGAAAGCGACACACCAACTGCCACTTTTTTCTAATTTTCTCAGGTGTTTTTCTTCTTCTTGGTGACTTGGTTCTCTCTCCCTCTTCATATGGAAAACAACCGCAAATAGGGAAAATAAACCAAGAGAGAGAGAGAGAGAGATTGAAAAATGAGAGAAGTCGAGATCTGATGACCATCTTCTATCTGGATTTCGTTCGTTGAGCTCTTTTTCTGGATTTTACGGAGCTCGATTGAGGTAGATTTTTTCATTATTCTTTCATCTATATAGTTTATGAAACATAAAATTACAATGCAGTGGTATTTGAACTTCGAAGGAACAAGCAGGTGAGCCCCATTTTCATTGTTTCGCACCATTAATGAATATTAGGCTGCTTTTGTTTGTTGGCTATGATTTTTGTTTTCTCTTTCCCCTTTTCAACCGCGAAAAGGAACCAAAAGAAAAGGTGTAAACTATGAAGTCACGAAATGAGAAAATATGACTTGTTTCATGGGTTGTTGAATAGTTGTTTAGATGTTCAGATTTTGTGTTATCTTTTAAACGGTAGACTCTTAAGGACTGAAATTTCAAATTGTAATGCTGGGGAAATGATGTATAAGTATAACTTGGGTCCAATTCCTGTTCGGGAAATGGCCTCTGAGAAACATTATAATATTTATTCTTCAGATTTGTTGGACTGTGTATTTTCCTCCACTGGGGATGGTTTTTGAGTTTGCAAAAGAATAGATGAAGCAGTGTTTGAATGACTTTAGTAGTTAGTCAACATAATTGGTCACAATGGTGTTTGTTGTGAAGGTGTTCAAGGGATTTATATGAAGTCTGCTTCTGTAGATTCTGTTGATTTGTTCGCAATCAGACCTGACTGTCAAGATGACGTCCCAAAAACCAAATTTAAGAACAAGGTGTGTTTACTTTCATACATTCAGGTGATCATTTTCTGTATTTAAAATTTATGTGTCAGCAATTATCACATTTATGAAGGATTAAATGATTTTATGTGTTCAGTTTTTATTGAATTTCCTACTAATGTTTAACACAAAAAAAGGGTATAGAGAAAGTCATTCTTTTTTGAAAGACAAGCAATGACGGGGCTCTCTACGTATCATTTTATTGGTTCTTATGAATTGTTCTTGTGTGATTATTGGTTCTTATTTAACTTAACTTATGTCCACAGCCCGGGAAAACTCTCAGTGCAAGAAAGTGGCAGTCCGCATTCTCTAAAGATGGCCATTTGGATATAGCAAAAGTGCTTAACCGTATACAAAGTGGGGTAGGCTACTTCTCAATATTTATCCACCTTGTTTTCAGACATTGGATGGTAAAAATCTTGCATCAACATGTTCTATTGGTGGATGGCTTGAAAGTTTCTTGGAAATTTGTGGAAGTTTTCCGCACAAGATGGTTCATGCATTATCACTTCATTAAAAAAGAAAATTCGAAAATTTGTAAACATGTTTTCCCCTTTATATGTTCTAAATATCCTAGTTTTGGATTCAATTTAGGTATGCACATTTGATAGGAACTCCTGATATATTACACACATCAGTTTTATGCTTCATGAATACAGCCAAATATTGTTTACCGAAAAAATAAAAATACAGCCAAATATTTCAGAGGTAATTGTTAACAAATGTAACAAAGTAACAAAAACCAAACAAACATCAGAATGAATAATGCAAAAAGGTGAAACAGTTCTATTGCTAATGTAAGGGTAATGAGAATTTCAATGTTTGGCGCAAGCTTTTAAGATTCACATTGTAGAGCATACAAGTTAGGTATATTATTAGAAAATAAGTGAGACAAAATCTTTCTTCTATAACAGGAGAACAATGTCCTAGGAGTTTCTGCCACAAAATATCATTACTGATCCTATTTTCATCCTATCACTTGTATTACTTTCACTAACAAAAGACTGCTCAATGGTTGACTTGAAAGATGTTGGATTATGTAGATAAAACACTTTCCTCATGCTCACTGCCAATGACAATGTCCCTCTTCATCATCAGATTTTGAATGGGTGATGAATGGGGAAAAAGAAAAAGATGAAATTCTGTATTTTACTGATTTTGTGACTTGACTTGTAATGTAATTCCATATTCAAAGGCATCCAACTAGAAGGTGGTAACACGATCTGCTATGAACTGTGAAGTTCCGTTAGGTCAATATATCACTTTAAGTTACTACTAGGGGCTGGGTTTGGTAGAACCTAGGGTTTTAACTTAATGGGCCTATTAAAAAATCCTACTGAGCCAAACCTCAAACTGGACCCAGTTCATCTCCATCTGGATAAGCAAATGGGTTTTGGTTGGCCCATGAGTTTGCATCTACATCACTATCCTATTTCCTTCCCTTCTTTGACTTCTGTTTTGTAGTTATTTTGTAGTTATGAAATTTCTTGCAAGTCTGAGATCCAGTCAAAGTGTCTACCGTTGTTGCATCTGAAATTTGCAATCCTCTTATGGACTGATCTCCATAATTTGGTGTTGGAACCATGGAGTTACAAAAGATGGAGCCAGAGGTTGCTGAATTTTTCTTTCCACTAAGGGATGATTGTGCAAGTCTGATTCAACATCTGTACCAAACTGATGGATTTTTTTTTCCCAATTAGGCTAGAATTTGATGCAGATAAATCAGCTAAAGAGCCTATTTTATGGGGAAAAAAACTTGGGGTGGGTTATATATGTGTTGGGCCTTTGATCCTATGCCTTTTTTTTAATGGGCCACTTTAATGGGTAGAAAATAGGAAACATGATTTACTGTAGTAGTCAAATTTCTTTTATTATTTTAGTTTCTTGTCTATTTATATTACTTTATTAATTGAGAATTGTGTTGGACCTTTCTTTTTAGTGTTTGAGTCTTTTATGTAAGTTTGTAAGGAGCTACTGTCTTGTATAAATTAATTTGGTTAACTTGATTTAGAAAGTGCGGTTGGGGGATGGGAAAATATAGTTTTGTGCTTTGCTCTGTGAGAGTGTATGTTGAGATGCTATTAGTACAACAGCAAAGAGCGACTCAGTCTAATTGATAGGCCCCTCATATCTCATATGTATCTCGCAAGCACAAGAAGAAAGCTGGATTTGGCGAACAGCAGCTAGGGAAGGCAATTAGATATGGTCCTGAGAAGGAGGTTGTGAATGATTTGTAGAATATTGCAGAATATTTACTACTGAATAAGAGGGATTTGGAGACAGGCAAAATATTGTGAATGATTTGTAGAATATTGCAGAATATTTACTACTGAATAATAGGGATTTGGAGACAGGCAAAATATTGTGAATGATTTGTAGAATATTGTAGAATATTTACTACTGAATAAGAGGGATTTGGGGACAGGCAGAATATTATGAATGATTTGCAGAATATTTACTACTGAATAAGAGAGATTTGGGGACAGACAAAATATTGCAGAATATTTACTACTGAATGAGAGAGATTTGGGTTGATTAGGGGTTATAAATAGGTGTAAGATGTGAGTAGTAAAAAATGATTTTTTATGTGAATGTTTGGGCAGCCGTAGGCTGAGGGGCAACAATATGTTGTGGGGATGACTGGCACCATTGTAACCAGTTTATCATTGTTCTTCGTTATTCTATCAATTAAATAATATTAGTTTTGCATTCAATTCGTGGGTTCTTATCATTAATCCCAACTAAATGGTGTTGGGCTACGTGTGTCCTAAAATGAAAATAGAACAAACATTGGGTAAGAGGCTAGCTTAAGAAATTAAGAAAACCTGGTGTCAAGGATGTGAATACTTGCCATCCAATAGGTTCCATCTGGAGGTCATACTTGGCACAAGACCCAATATGCATGTTATTCTTCACAACCTCACCTATGGTCATCTTAGGCCCACCCCTAGCTCTTTTGGCTCCTTCAATTTGGTTTAGACAACTCATCCTTATGGGGCATCCCTAGGCATCTTTTTTTTTTTTGGATGAATAAATAATCTATTAAAGAGACGAAAATAAAATACAAAAAGTCACGAGCTAGAGTCAGCTAGAAGGGGAGATTTGGGAGTTGAGCCCCCGGAGACAACCAATGAGCCTGTTCCTTGGGCAATCAACAATCGGGGGGAGGGGAGAGGATGAAATCCTAGCTGAAACATCAAAATAAATAACATTCCAAATGGTATCGATATAGTGGGATTTGGAGTTCCAGTGCCTGAGATTACGCTCTCACCACAAATGGTGGACTGGGACACCAAAGACAAGCTTAACAATACGATCGCAAATAGAGGTACCTGCGAATTTGCTCAGAATCCAAGACCAGTCACGGGTAAACCCAAATGAACGACGGGAACGGAGCCAATGTAACTAATGGCTTTCCTCCACAGGGCACTAGATAAAGGGCAAGTAAAAAACAAATGCTCAGTGTCCTCAATACCATTCCAACAAAGGATACAATTTGGGTTCACAGGGATGTGGCGGGAAATGAGGAAAGACTGGGTTGGTAGGGCTAGGTTTAGGGCTCTCCAAAGAGTGAGGGAATGGTGGGGAATATGACCTTTAAACCATACCAGGGGGGCCATGGAGGGGCTGGGGAGGGGGAGCGAAGGAGGTTCCAGGCCGAAACCATGGTAAAGGATTTGGTAGTGGGGGACCAAATAACAGTATCATGAAGGAGGGGGGAGGGAATTCCAAACTTGCGTGAGACTATGATGAGGGGAAGGAACCCAAGAACCATTAGAGATAAACTCCGAAAGCAAGGTGGATTTGGGGATTCGGGTTTCATAGACTGTGCGGGGGGGGGAAGAGAGAGAGGAGAATACCCATCGGATGCCACGGATCTTGCCAGAAAGAGGTGGAGGAGCCAGAGGAGATGTGGGTGGGGATGGCGGAAAGAGCCCGGGGACGGAGAAGGAGGAGCTTCCTCCAAGTCCAAGAGGGATTAGGGGGGATAGAGACAGTCCAGAAAGAGTTGGATTTGAGAAGGTATGAGTGGACCCAATTGACCCAAATAGAATCATCCTTGGTGATGATTTTCCAAATGAGTTTAAGCAAAGCAACGGCATTAACATCTTGAATCTTGCGAATTCCTAGGCCCCCTTCAGATTTGGGCCGATAAACCTTGAACTAGCTTATGGGACGAAGGAATCGAGAAGAATCCTGGCCCTTCCAGAGAAAGGCACAAAAGAGAGATTCCATAGTAGATGAGATGGCTTTAGGGATCGGGAAAATGCCACACCAGTACAGGTAAGAAAATTGGAGCACAGATCGGATGAGCTCAACCCTACTAGCAAAAGAGAGAAGCCGGCTTTTCCAAAGTCGGAAGCCTTTGCCTATGTTATCCAACATAGGGGAGCAGTGATGACGAGTTAGCCTTCCCGGGATGAGTGGGAGACCAAGGTAGATAACAGGGAAGGAACCAGGCTTGAATCCCGAAAGATTCAAGAGGCTAGAATGAAGGGGCTCCGAGACTCCAGACAGGAAGAGAGTAGATTTATCAAGGTTGACTTTAAGGCCAGATAAAGACTCAAAGAAGGAGAGAGTAGAGGTGATGGTGGAAATGGATATAGGGTCAACTTTAGAGAAGATCATGAGATCATCGGCGAATGCAAGATGAGTCAAATTGATGGCTTTACACTTGGGAATGGGAGAAATCAGGAGTTGATCAGTCTTGGCTTGAAGGAGACGGGATAGAACCTCCAAAGCCAGGGAGAAGAGAAAGGGAGAGAGGGGACAACCTTGGCGGATACCGACACTAGAGGAAAAAAGCCCGCCGGCGAGCCATTAGTAATGACAGAAAAAAGGGGGTGGAGATGCAAACCTCGATCCAGTGGATAAAAGAAGGGGGGAATCTCATGGCTAAAAGAACATCACTAATAAAATTCCAGCGAATAGAGTCAAAAGCTTTGTGGAGATCAACTTTGAGGAGGGCTGCAGGGAAGTGGGATGCTCTACCAAACCCCCTGACGATCTCAGCACAAAGAAGGATATTATCCGCGATACTACGACCGGAAATGAATGCTGACTGGTTTGAGCTAACCAAGGTGGGCATAATCTTTTTGAGCCGATTAACTAGGATTTTAGAGATGAACTTGTATAAGAGATTACAGAGGGAGATGGGGCGAAAATCAAGAAGGGAGGAGGCGCCTGCCTTTTTGGGGATGAGACAAAGAAAAGTTTGGGTTGACGGAAGAGAGTTGAGAAGGATTGAGGAAGAAACTGCGGATAGCCTGAATAAGATCATCCTCAATGAGGTTCCAAGCACTAGAGAAAACCCCCATGCTAAATCCATCAGGGCCAAGGGCACGATTTGATTTATGGGAACGGATGGCCTGAAGAATTTCATCATTGGATGGAATGGAGAAGAGCAAGGGGAGAGATTGATGGCTAACAAATTTGTTAATCAAGCCAGGGGGCAGAGGGGGGCGCGATGGGAGAGAGGAGCGAGGGGGAGAAAGGAGATTGGAGAAGAAAGAGACAACCTCAGCTTTGATCCCCGGAGGGTCGAGAATACATGATCCATTGCTAGAGAGGAGAGCTGGAATAGAATTATGGTTGTTTCTCGCTTTGAGGGAACGGTGGATGAAAATTGGAGTCCCCAAGTTGGAGCCATTTGATCCTAGCTTTTTTGGCGGAGAAAGTTCTCTTCAAGAGAGACCAATGAAGAGAGATCAGAAGAGAGAAGTCTCTCACTATCCCCAAGCAAAGGATTGAGGGGGTCAGTTTGGAGATTGGCCTGGATTCGCAAGAGATGAGAGCGGCAATCAGAAACCCTAGAGGAGATGTTTCCAAACGTGGAGAGGTTCCAACGACGGAGAGCTTCCTTAGTATTCCTAAGTCGACGGGCAAAGCTAATGAGAGGAAGGGAGTGGCAATGAACAGGCTTCTCCCAAGCTTCCTTGACCGTATCGAGGAAAGACCGGTTGGAGGTCCACATATCAAGGAATTTGAATGGTTTGGGACCGAAGGAAGAGAGGGAGAAGATATGGACTAGGTAGGGGGAATGATCCGAGAGGCCCGCAGGGGAGTTAGGGAAGGAGGAGAGCCATTGATGGTTGACAAGGAAACGGTTGAGCTTCGAAGCAATCCTATCCACACCAATCCGACGGTTATGTCAAGAGAGAGAGTGGCCCGACCATCGAAGATCAATGATACGAGAATCATTGAGACAGGAATTGAAATCCTCAATCGCTATTGGATTAGGCCGACGACCACCCACTCGCTCATGGGAATAACGAACAATATTAAAATCCCCACCCACACCCAGGGGTGATTTACGTGAGCGGAAGAAAGAGAACGAATGGAGTCCCATAGAGGGGCACGCTCAGCAGCCCGATTGAATCCATAGACTATGGTGAGAAAGAGGTTGGAATTGGAATTAGAAGGGGACAAGGAGAGATGCATGAATTGGGGAGAAGAGTCAATAAGGGTTATGTTGAGAGAGGAGGGTTCCAAAGAATCCAAATTCTACCATTGGAACAATGGGGGTAATTGGAAAGGAAGGACCAGGAAGGGGCTAAGAAACTAGCAATCCGATGGGAGTTCTCAACTTGGACATGAGTCTTAAGGAGGGCACAAAAATTGGCTTTAGCATCCAAGAGAAATTTCTTGACTTCACTTTGCTTAGCAATATTATTTAAACCTCTAACATTCCACACAAAACAATCTGACATAAATAACAAAAGGGCCGGGCAAAAGAAAAAGGATGGGGTCAGGAGGCAAATTGATGGGGCGGGCTAGACATAGTCTCACGCAAGAGGGGATTCCCATGGGTAGTGATTTCAGATGTATTAGGGCCAATGGAGGGTGTTGGGATGGGGGATGATGGTTTATTTGGCTGGGTTGAGGGTTGGTTAGCTGAAGGCAGGTTTAAGCTTCAGGGCTAGTGGGTTTAGAGTTGGAATGGACTGAGGACAGAGGCGGATTATGCCCATTTGAAGAATTGGGCTTGGCTTTGGGTTGCATAGACCGTTTGGACCTAGGCCTATGGTTCAAAGGTCCAAAAGAAGGGGTTAAAGTGGTAATGGGCTTCGGCCCATGAAAGGGAAGCTGGATGTTATAGGAAATAGGGGTATGGGCCGAAAGACGGTGGGATAAAGTTGAAAGTTTTGAAGCAGCTCCCAGCTGGATAATGGAAGAGGTATTTGTGGTGGGCCCCAGCTGAAGAGAAGGTGAGGGTAAAAGCGATTTAGAACGAGAGAGAGGATTAGGGTCAGTCATCATCAGGGAGATGCAGATAGCTCTGGGTGAAACATCTTTCATGGTCAGGTTATTCCAGTTATCATCAATTGGGAAAGACGGTGACTGAGCGTCAACGGAGCAAAAAATAGGTACCTCAGTTGATCGATCTGAGGCTCTATCAGTGGCAGCAGCTTCATCAGGAGGACCAGACATCTCAGGAACTTGAGAGTCCTCATCCGCAGAGTAACTATCAGGTATGGTCGATTTTGATTGGTCTTTGTCTGAGGGGTTGACGGCTTCCGAGGCAGCGGCTAGAGAAGCAGGTAAGGAAGCAGCTTTATTTTTCCTTCTTCTTCTTCGATATGTACTGGTTGTCAGAGTTGAATGTCTGGCAGCCGACGACAGAGTCATAGCGGCGGAAGTAGCGGCGACTGGAACAGGAACCGAAACCAACTTAAGAGCGTCGATTGTGTTCATTTTTAGAAGGGCTTCGGTAGAGAACCTTGAATCATCTGATGGTAGAGAGTGAACAGGGACGGTGGTCTTTACATGTTGATGAGTCGCAAAGGAACATTCATTTAAGGCGTGACCGAAAGTGGAACAATGGTCACAATGAGGAGGGATTTAGTCGAAAACGATGAGTTGGCTATATTTGAGGCCAAGGTCATCAGCAATGGTGACATTCGACGGAAGATCTTTTGCAAGCAGAAAATTCAACGCAAATCCTCGCGTATGAGAGACGAGTCGAATTCATTGTTTTTGCATCAGTATGCAGTGGCTTTCCAAGAGCAGAACCTATTCTACTCAGACAATCAGAGTTCCAAAACTCGAGTGGAAGTCCTGGCAAATTGATCCACAGGGGAAGAGAGCTGAAGTCAACCCTGCGGAGTGGGAGCTACGGGGTTCAAGGTTTAAGGAATAAGGGTGATTTTCCTACAAACCATGGGGAGCCTTCAAGAGCATGAGAGCGGCCGGTCTGGGAGTTGATTTTAAATAAGAAAATGCCATAATCGATTAGGCGGATGTCCAGCATTCCTTGGGCTTTCCATTGTTTGGAGAGTGAAGCTTTCAGAATGGCGAAGGGGGGCAGGTTTAAGGATAAGGGTGATTCCTAACCATGGGGAGCCTTCAGAGCATGAGGCGGCGTGGGGGAGTTGATTTTAAATAAGAAAATGCCAGAATCGATTAGGCGGATGTCCAGCATTCCTTGGGCTTTCCATTGTTTGGAGAGTGAAGCTTTCAGAATGGCGAAGGGGGGAGGGGGGCCAAGAACCTGGCCAAGAAAAGCAGAGGACCATCTTTGGATACTAACAGCAGTGGAGGCGGAGGGGCAATGAGCAACCGGACAGGGTTCATTTGAGGTGGAGGGGATGAAAGAAAGGTCAAGATCAGTGGAGGAAGGATTGTGTTGGTTGGAGAATAGAGAGTTCCAAGGCTTGGGAGGGGCGGAGGGGGAATGGTGGACAAGGGAGGAGGGGAGGGGAGAAGGGGGAGCCACAAGGGGGTCACCGGAGGAAACAGGGGCGGCCATGATCACAAGGGAGGGACGCCGGAGGGAGCAGGGGAGGACATTGTGCTGATATGTCTTATGCCCTTCTTTTTAGTTCCTGCAACTCTGCAAGTGCTTTAGTTAATAGTTGTTCCAGCCTTCCAGGGTGCATTCGGGTGCTGTTTACATTCCACTTGAGGCAGAGTGTTTTGAGAACTGTGGGGCAATACTGTCATGACTAGGCATCTATTTTATATGTCCTAACACCTCATATGTCATCTTTGAGCTTATCGCTGAGTGTGGCAACTCCTACATCAGTTCTAATATGTTCCTTCCTCGCTTTATCTCACTAGTTTTGCCTCACGCCCATCTTAGCATCCTCATCTCTACAACTCAAGGCTTCACTATATGACACTTCTTAGTTGTCAAACATTCTGCTCCATACATTATAAATTGGTGGATAACAGCCATGTAGAACTTCCTGTTAAGCTTTTGAGGAATGTGTAGTTCACATAGTAATTTGGTCGCACTTCACTTCATGTGTCTCACTTTAATTCTTTTTAAAACATTATCTTCTATGTCACTTTCTTTGCTTATGAGACCGTAGACATATAAAGTGGTCACTTGGCAATACCTGTCTCTTCAATTCCACCATGTCATTATTTGTTGTAGTATACAGTTTGGCATCATATACTCCCTCTTTGTCTACTAATCTTAAAGCATCTTTTATCCAAGGTTGATCTCCACATCTTTAACTTAGCATTAATCCCTACTTTTATCTCATCTACCAAAATGTTATCATCTGAGAGAGCATACACCATAGTGCCTTGTGTTGCTTGTCTTGGTTAACTCATCCATGATAAGTGCAAGTAAAAGGGGCTTTAGGGCTGAACCTTGGTATAACCCAGCCATAATTGGGAATTCCTTCCCTTAGCCTCCCACAAATCTTAGATTGGCCACCACACCCTTATGCATATCTCTAGCCACCTCTATATAGTTATTCGATACCCCTCTCTTTGCAATAACCTGTCAATTTAAACCTTTAGGGATTTTGTCATAGGCTTTCTCTGAGTCAAACTAGAGCAAGAGGTTGTGGGTATGGGTAAGAGAGACATATCTCTCTCTCTCTCTCTCTCTATATATATATATATATATATTACTTTTTATTTTTCTAAATTTTCCTATATATATAGTATCTATATATATATATATATATAAGTCCTCACTTTTTATTCGGCAAAATTGGACAACCTTGTTGTGACATAGTGTCAACCCAAATCTCTCAAATAGAGGATGTAGGCTGTGTTTGGTTGCTGTTAGGTTTTTAAAAACTATATTATCTATATGTTAAGTTTCAAAATTAGTTTTTGCATTTCTTTTATTTAATTGTTTTGTTTGTGTGTGGGACCCTTGTGGTAAGGGTGGTAATGAGGCACCATGAGTAAAGAAGGACCTTCATGACCTTGGTTATGAGGCTCTTCATGACATTGGTCATGGGTCTTAAAGGTCTTGATCATAGTGATGAGGTGGACTTACTTGAATGGTGGAATTACTCAAATTCTAACTCTTGACCTTCATTTCTCATTTCAACTTCAGGGCCATTCATGGCCATTACCATGAGTGGGGGTTAAGGTCTTTGAATGGGTTAAAGCCTATTCATTCCAAAGAAGTGAATATGAGAGTTACTTCCCCAAGTAGTGGGGAGGTTAGGTCAAGGGGGTTTATTCACATTAGTGGAGGGACAAACCATTGATTTTCCATTAGTGGAGAATTGATTCTCCCTTTGTGAGGAGGTGTGGTTTGGGCCTATATAAACCCAACCCTTCCTTGCATATTGTGTGCAATTGAGACACTCCTCACTCACATTGTTTGTTTTACAAAGTTCACTTCTTTCTTGAGTTGTGTAAGTGTTGTGCTCTAGCTTTTGGCTCCTTGAAGGGACTAGAAGAGCTACCTCATCTTCTAGTTGGAGGTTGCTTTATCTTGGAGGTGGTGGTGCGAAGAACCCTTGGTAGTAGGGTGCATCAATTACCTTAAAGACAGCATCAAGGTGTGACTCAACCTCATCGATCGGTGGTTTGTTCGGTTGCAACCATGGAAAGTTATTTCGGCGAAATTCGCGAGTTTCGCCCCCCGGCGAAACGAAACCAGGGGGCGAAACGATATCTGTCGGATATCGCTGATTTTTCGGCGATATCTTGCCGAACTAGCGAAATCCGGCGATATCTCGCTGGAAAATCAACACTGATCGCCTCTTTCAGTCTTTCTCTCCGTCAATCCGAGGGAACTCCAGGTCTTCATCAGTGCTGCCTTTGGTGTTGGTGGTGGTAGTATGTCTTTTACCGGCGCCCAAAGGCACCACCGGCAGCAGCAGCAATAGCGATAGCCGTGGGAGAAGCAGGGAGAAGAATGGAGGCGACGAAACCTATGGTGCCTACCTGAGCCTACCTGAGCCTCGCTTTATCATCTAGATGTAGATGCAGTGACTTCTAGGCTCTAGCGACTACTGGCGAGAGTTCGTCCGACCGACCGTCCATGGTGAAGATGAAGATGAGATTATGTACACGCAACCGTCATTCTCAGTCATTTATGAAAGTATAAACATTTGGTAAATCATACCTCTTTACCTTTTTGGCATTTGAGCCTCATGTCACGTGGCTCTTAAATGACCATAAAATTGTTTAAAAAAGCACAAAAAACAAAAACCCTTAAAGCAAACATAAATCCAATTTGACTAATCGACTTTTCACATAATATTATTTTATGTAAAAAAACCAAAACGCATGTGGGTTTGAATTTTTAATAACAATTTGGGGCGAAATATCGCCGAAATCTCGGCGATATTTCGCCCTTTCGCTCGGTTCGCTGGGTAGCGAACCGAGCGATTTGAACGAACTATCGTTCCTTGGTTGCAACTACAAGCTCTTCGGATTTGCTAAAGATCTTCATCTCTCAATTGTATTGCAATTTCATTTTTGTATGTTTGAAGAATTTGTAATACAATTACCCCAACAGTTGCGGTTCTGCTTTGTAGAATTCGTGGCCAATATTTTGATATACCTGGACTCTCAAGTTGATTTAATGTATTCAAAAGCTCAAAACAGCTTTTGGCATTTGAATCAGGTTCAAAATGTTGCCACAAAATATCAAGGTTGTCTTTTCAAATTGTATATACAGAGACTAATAGATTTTTGCAGGCTACTTCTCTAGGAACCAGTCATCTATTGGTTAAACTGCACTGCAGTTCCCTTGATAATATCTTTGATGATTCCAATTGCTTCTAGATAAAAAGATGCCTTAGGTTGTTCTTATATGAAATTGAATGTCTGTATTTATTTTCTCCTTTTATTATGTATTGAGAGCAATGGTTCTTGAGCACTTGAGCGGCTGTGGTGTCCTGCACCCGACCTCTCCATGGAGAATAATGAAATATTTTTCGTTTGTTTGTTGGAGGAAAATTACAAACAAATAAGATAATTCTCCATGAGGGGTGTTGGAAAACTGGTGGCTGTCACAGAGAAGAAATGAAAAATGGTTATACATTGTGGTAGCTGATGGTGAAAGCAGTTACAGTCAATGCATTTCCCTGGTTCTTTGGAGTTTCAGTTTCATGCATCAATGACCATATAATTCATGTAATGGAATTTGAATGGAATATTGATTTGTTATTCATGTCAGGGCATTCATCCATCAATCAAAGGTGTAGTTTGGGAGTTTGTCTTGGGATGCTATGATCCAAATAGCACATATGAGGAACGAGATCAGCTCAGGCAATCCCGGAGGTATTGATTCTATCTATTTTAGCTGAAACTTGGAAGATCAATATTGCTTGATGATACTCTCTGGTTCCAATTGATGTGATCAGAACTTCCTTTTTTTCCTTCAGTGTCCCTGTCTCAATGAAATGGAAGTCTCATGCTATTCATATCACACTCATCCTTCTACTCTGTCTTATTTTTTATTCATCCTTTTATGCAGTTTAGAAGAACATTAATCTTTTTTCTTGTGTATGTTAATTGAATGCATCATATTTTCATGACAGGAAGCAGTATGAAAAGTGGAAATCTGAATGCAAGAACATGGAGCCAACGATTGGTAGTGGAAGGATTATCACAGTACCTGTCGTCACTGAAGATGGGATTCCAATACAAGATCCTTCAAGTTCTAACTTGAACAATGAAGCTCCAGGGACACCAAGCCCTGATATATCTCCCAGACATAACAGCTCAGTTAGCCCTTCACCTGTTGATTCTGCAGAAAAGAAAGTTCTTCAGTGGAAACTTACCTTGCATCAAATTGGTATATACCTTTGATCCTATGGTTATTCACTTATTACACTATATATTTTCTTGTGATCAGTTATTCTTTCTATGGCAACTTTCTCTATTACTTGATATAATTTAAGGATTACTTTTGGAGGATAGGTTTGGATGTGGTCCGCACAGATCGTTCCCTTATCTTTTACGAGAATGAAGCTAATTTGGCAAAGCTCTGGGATGTTCTTTGTGTTTATGCATGGATAGACACAGATATTAGTTACTGTCAAGGTGGGTACATAGTAAAGAATCCACTACTTTGATTTAACAAATCGTTTTGGTTTTTTAAATTCAAATTCGTATTTTATCTTTTTCTCTTGAGCAGGAATGAATGATTTCTGCTCTCCCATGGTGATACTTCTTGAAAATGAAGCAGATGCATTTTGGTGCTTTGAACATGTGATGCGTAGAATGGTATCATCCGCTTCTCTTATTAATTAGGATTCTTGGGTTGATAGGGCAAATATCAGCGATTGAATTATAAGTGTGGCTTCATAGTCATGTATATGTCCCATATGGTGAGGTTTCTGTGGCTTATAAAATTGAACAATAGAAGTCCTGAAAATCTGTACCTGAACAGATTGGGAGTCAATTTCTTTATTTTTATCTTTCTGTTCACATCACCAAAACTGTTATGTCAGTGTGTAATGTCTGTTTGAAATTGAAGAGTTGAACACCTCCAGATAGAGCAGGTATCTGTTTTCTGGTTGAAGATAGAGCAGGTATGACAAGAAAGAGCAACTGGTGGGTGATAGACTTTTTGGGTCCAGTTAATGTACAAAATCTATCCTCAACATCTGCTTGATTCTTGCCAGTCAACACAGTTTAAAGACACTGCATGCCAGCTGATG
Source organism: Hakea prostrata (assembly GCF_041222555.1). Classification (NCBI taxonomy): domain Eukaryota; kingdom Viridiplantae; phylum Streptophyta; class Magnoliopsida; order Proteales; family Proteaceae; genus Hakea; species Hakea prostrata. The sequence continues at coordinate 42,842,272 of NC_142609.1, read as the reverse complement.
AGAGTCTTCTAACAGTTTCTGTCCCTACAGATCACTGTTGCTATGAATAATCATTTCAAGTATTCTATTAGATTGAATAGAGGTGCACATATGGCCATGGTTCTTTCTGTTTGGAAGTTTCTGTCCATATTTGTGGCAATTGAGATACTTGCTCTAAACCGTATGACATTCCTGACTTTTAACTCTAATTGTTTGTATCTGATAGGAGAACCACTGCAGACGCACAAACCTCCCCCACCCCACTCACAAAAAAAAAGCGCTACTCTAGAACTGGGTTAGTCAGCTATTGTAGAGAGGCTGGGGATGTGAGAAGTTTTAATCTGTCATTGGTCCTCTCTACCATCCATTTTTTTTGGCTTTGCTATGATCCTCTCTAAGGTCAGGGACCTTGCCTAAATTAGGGCATGATGGTTTATAGTAAATATGGTATCCTTTTGACCTGCCTGATTGATATTACCCTGTTTCTATTGATTCTTGATGCTGTAGGTTTTGAAAATACAAGGTTATGTGGAGATTCTTTATTTTCTCTTGTTAACCATATATGCTCATTGGGTTATTGTTTTTCTTTCGTGCATTCATTCTGAACTTTGCACAATACTTTTTTCTGACAGCGGGGGAACTTCAAGACATCAGTTACTACCATCGGTGTCCAATCTCAATTGAGTACACTTGCAGAAATAATTAAAGTTGTGGATCCAAAACTGCACCAACACCTTGGTATGGGCTATTAATTGCACAGGAATCACAACTGTTTTACTTGGATGCTCTTAGCATTACATTTTCTGTAGGTATTTCTATTAAGAATCTTTTTGGCTCCAAAATGGAAATGCATAATCATTGTTGAGAATTGCGAGAATGTGTTTTGGGTGTCTCTGTTTTAAGTTTTTACAGAAAGATTCATATACTTAGAATGCTGTTTAAGTCAAAGCACCTGATGGTTGATAGTGCCAAAATTGATATGTGTGACAGGAGAACTTCAATTTTCTAGACTCTGGTCACATCAGATACTGATTTCTTGATTGTCTTCACATTCCAAAAGTATGAAAGTATATTGAATAAAACCTTGGTCCAAATTTTGTCTAAACATTACTACTCATATATGGTATGTCTTTTTTGTTTTGGCAACGTTGTTTTTATGCATGCTTTCGAAAAATGCCAAAGAGAGAACCCGGTCCTGAAGGCTGCTGCATAAGCAGAGTCCAGGGGGTTGCATATACTAGTGTATCCTAAAAATAAAATATTGATGGTCAAATTGTAAGTGTATTAATTTCGGAACAAAAATGCTCTTGACAACTTTAATATTGCGTGAAAGGAAAGGAATACAAGTTCATGGTTCCAATTTCTATTTTCTTGGGGGTGAATGTGTGTGTGTGTATCTATATATATATAAACTTCCATGTGCATATGCACGTGTATCCATATATGTGAGTGTAGAAAAAAATATCAGACAGAGGAGGGGAGTAACATATCTCATATATAATGGCATGGTAATTAATTAGTTTTCAGATTGTGTAACAAATTACTAATAGATCTCAAAATACTCTGTCTATAGAGTTTGAACATTTGGTAAAACTTGTCAAAATTAGGTTGGACCAACTCTCAACCAGATAAACCCATCCCAAGTCATACTCGTCGGTAACCATGAGTTATAAGGTTGTTGGATATATATATAAAGGCAAATAATATTTCGTACTATAATGTAAACTAGTGAATACAAGTGAAATAAAGTGAACACAAAGAAATGTTTAAATTTGTGATGTTTATTAAAAACATATGACGGATTCCTTGGTACCTTTGTCATTTTTTACCGGTTGCGAGAAATGTTTCAGCATATGATTAAGGACTTTCCGTCTTTTCCTGTTAAAATTTATTAGAGGGCCATAACTTGGTGTCAATCTTGCTTCTGCTGGGTGGAGGGAGTTGACTGAAAACCGTCCTAATCTTTGTTTGTGTTCCCATAAAAAGGTTCCATGTGATATACTAGATCATCTACCTCCATTTATAAGCTGTATGAAGGATTCATTCACTAAATATGATTTTACTAGCAATGCTGATCAAAATGCTGATAGGGATGTTTTGGTGGCAGAGAACATAGATGGAGGGCAATATTTGTTTGCATTCCGAATGCTGATGGTTCTTTTCCGTAGAGAGCTCTCATTTATGGATGCAATCTATCTTTGGGAGGTAAGAACCACCTGTTGATGGAGTTGCTGTGTATATTCAATTTAGAAGCTTTTTCTTTTAGACCTTATGCCTTAATAGTTGAATATTTGATCTTCTCCTCTGCCTGCCCTTTCATGCCCTACACCTCCTGGCCCTCCCATCCCAAATGAAACATAATTCTCTATTTTCTTCTCAAACTTGTTGGTCATCTGCTTTTTTAAAGACCTCATTTCTTCCATGGTCACATGCCAGTAATACTAGGGGTTTAGATAATTGGTATTATAGTGATTGTGAAGTAATAAAAATTGATTTCAGTTGATGTGGGCCATGGAGTACAATCCAAACAGCTTTTCACAATATGAGGACCCAAATGCAGCTTCGGGTAAGTGTGCTGCACCCAAGGGGAATGACAAGTCACTCAAGCAGTATGGCAAATTTCAGAGGAAGCATGTAAAGAGTGCTTCACTTGATCAACAAACTGCTGAACAAACTGCTTTGTCTGTTTTCCTTATGGCTGGTGTCATTGAGGCCAAGAATAAGCGATTGTTGAAGGAGGCTACCGCTCTGGATGATGTTGTCGAGGTATCACACTCTTCTGGCTTGTGGATAAATGTATGATGCTCTAATGGATGTACATCCACATAAATCTAATAGAATGGCTTTCTTATCAGATCTTGAATGATATAACTGGAAATTTAGATGCAAAAAAGGCTTGTCGTGAGGCATTGAAGGTCCATAAAAAGTACTTGAGCAAGGAAAGTTACATTCTCAATTTTCAGAATTTTAGACCCTCCAAGTTGAGTTCTTAAAATATTTGATTTTGCAATTTCAATAATCTTCAATGGTGTTTTGTTGTGTGCAGGCTAAAAAATCATAGGTGGTGTTTTTGGGGAGCACTTTTTCTCATGATATCTTGACACCAATTTTGCTGTAGTTTACCATAAAAGAGAAGACTGCACTGAAGAAAAAATCAACAAGATATTGGGCTTTTGTAGTTTGATTTATTGTTCATCTTTGTTATCATGATAATACTCGAAACAGTCTCCCAGTAAAAATTGTCAATGTAAGGCTATGTAGAAGAACTGTCCTCCTTGACTCTGCTTGTGCATAAGCCTTTGTCATTGGATTTGTCGCATTTGTTATCATGATAAGCAGGATTTTGAGATTTTCCTGAATTTTAGGTATGTATAGTTCAAGATAGTGGGATGCATAGAAAACAACAAAATAATAATAACTATACCAATAATTAGGCAAGGATCCTCTTAGCTGCAAGAGGAAAAAAGTGGAGTAAGAAAAAAAACTTAAAAAATTCAATGAGGGGGGAGTAGGAAACCCCATAGTCTCAGATGACATAACTAATAATTATTAGAGCAAATTGCACTGGTAACCCAACTTGCTTGATGCGACTTGGATTTGAACAATCATAGGTAAAGTGGCATCGTAGATTATGAGAGTCCAGTTGATGAAAGCATTGCTAGTTTACCCTTTGATGGGAACAGCATGGGCTCCTAACACTAGTAAACAAGAACAATGGAATATACTCATCGCAATTAAGGAGGGATTTTGTTTTTTAGGAGTTGAGGTTTATTCGGTCAGCTTACGTACTTCAATTACATCCTCAGGAGAGACACCTTGACGAGAGTTGAACTCACAATTTCTACACTAAGAGGCATGAGTCTTACTACTAGAGCAACTCTACGTTAACAATGATTTTCTTATCAATGATTTCCAAAGGCTTTTCAAAATGATAAAATAATTAATCGTTTATCTTTTAAAGATATTTTCATATCCTTAATTTATAATTTAAAGTACTATAATGCATATCCCCCAAAAAAATTCAAAAGGCACACCGCGAGAACTTTGAACCTTTTTTTTTTTTTTTTTTTTTTTTTTCGCTGCCAGCCCTTGCCCAATAGTAAATAGCAGCGCGCATGGTCCAGATCCGCTGCCCTTAAGCAAAATCCCCATCCAGCAAAGAAGTCTTATCTTTGAGTATTGACAAGGTGGACCAGAGGTGGGCCCTTTTTCACTAAGTTGCTAGATTGGTAAGACCAATACGGTAGCGAATATTCTAGCATTTTTTTCTCCCAAAAAAAAAAAATTCTAGCATTTCTTCCGAACTTCGATACCCATCGTGTGCATCTGAAACCACATGGTGGATGGATTCCCACCTATTAACGTAAGCATGTAGGCATTTCCCAGGTACGTGCGAGCAAGTTACTGTGATTTGCTTCGCATCACAATCGAAGAACGTGCCTCCTTCTCTCTTCCTCTTTCATGAAAAGCACCTGTTAGCGTTACAAAGTGAAAAGTGGTTCTCCATTTGAATTGGATCTCATTCTCCAGCCATCGTTTACGGAAGGTATAGTTGACTACGCTTCTCTGATCTATATACTCGTTTCAGAAAGATTGTTCTTTTGAAATTTGAAGAACCTCTTTTAATTGGATTATTTATCTATCTATTGCTTCCAACTTCGGATCAGAAAGGAGACTCTCATTTTGTTTGATTCAACGAACTAAGTATTCTGAGATCAACAAATTGAGTAATCACTCGGTAATAATCTGCGTTTCTTTGGATGAATCATGAAGCGTTCTGTTGCTTTGTGTAGGATAGAGATGAACGTAAAGTGTTTGGCTATTTTTTGAGGTGTTGGGCGCCACCCTATTGCTAGATCTAATGGAATTGGTTTTTGGTTGTTGTTTTCCCATTTGAGTAGAGATTATGTGTAGATTTTCGGAGAGCATTCGTTTTCAGCTCCTCAATTGCACTTATGGTGGAACGGGAGATTCTGCATTATCCGTATTTACGTGTTTGATTATAGGCTTTAATTTTCATTTTTTGTTTGATCTCTTATGGTGTCTTTTCGAGATGCATTATCCAGCATTTTAATTTTTCATTTCCTTGTTAGACACTGTTGATTTGATTTAAAGATTCGTATAGTTATTCTCCCAATCAAGAAAAGGATTTCCAAAATCCACGCCCTCTTCTCTTTTGTTTTATTTTGATATCCAAGAATTTAACTATCTTGATATAATGTGCTTCATCAATGGTTTTTCGTTGATCTTCTGAATCTCAAAGCTAGCTGTATACTCACAATTCACCCACTGAGCACATTTGTCTAGTTAGTTCTGAATTCAGTCTCTACTGACACCACAGGGTTCATCTTTAACTGTTCTAGGACTACCTCACTTGCTTCCTCACCAAATTAGTCAAAAGCAAAAACAAAAACAGAATATGCTAGAACATATGTTGTCTTTCTATCTATTCCATGCTTTGTCTGATCAGAATCTTTTGATAAAATATCAAAATTGATCTGCAGTTATCAGTAAAGTGCAGAAATTGTAATTATGGAGGGGTCCATTTTCACCCCTTGTCTGGAAGGAATGAAACACGTGAAGTCTGAAGATGGGGAAATGCTGACCAAACCTTTCTTGGAAGTTTGCAAGCTCATATTGCCAGTTTTGGGTATGATTTTTCAATTTCAAGTTGTAGAGTTGCCTGTTTGTTGCAACTTCACCATGTTTTGAGTACCACAATTTTTCTGACTGTAGTTTCTAATAACTTCAGAGCAACGTCTTGCACTTTTGCTTCATTTCATTTAATGTCAATTGCCAATGGACTTCTATAGTAGGCTCAACATTATCTACTTATGCTTTGCATATGTTCTTAAAACTTATACTGCCCTCCCACTCTACTTTGAATGTTAATTTGATTTTGTTTATGCAGAATAATCTTTTCTTTTATACGAGTAATATTTGATTAAATTTGAAATTCATGTTCCAATACTGTGGTCAAAGATTAAGTCAGGAAAGGCATACCAAAAGCAATTTTCCATGTTAAAGAAAAAAAAGGCTGAAAACTGAACTTTTATATGAGGTGGGAAGATGAAAATGAGATCAAATCTTTATCAAACAATAGAGTTTCAAGCACAGCTAGCAACAGAGTTTTAGGTCTTGAATCAAGTAAAATTTGAAATGCAGGGTTTATTGGGGATTTCCTATTGACCGGTTGGGAATGAATTGAGTTCTCTTCAATCACAATGGTACATCCAGCCATCCAGGTTGGTATGGTTGTTTTTTGAAAAACAGTTGAATTCTTGGATTAAATCACTTTTCTATGTAGGGGCATTTTAAGGCCTCCATTGAACGTGGCTGTGCCACCTCAATGGACTTTCTCGTAGGTTATCTTTTATACTCTAGACCAGCTCTAGTATGCCCATTCCTTACCCTATCCTTCCTAGCTTTGCCACTCAAGTTGATGATGCTATGTGACAATTATATGTGCAATATTAAATGAATAAATGCCATACAAGTAGGGGCAAACTGCTTTTGCAATGCAGCTGAGTGTGGAAACAGCATTGTTTATCAATTTCTGAGCTGCATCTTCTCTAGTATATTACAGAAACAACTAGCACTGGAGGATTTGTGATCCCATTGCTGATCAGTATCTTTTTCATTCTTGAATAGTGTAAATACATACTTCATTGAGGCTTTTCTGTTCCCTGGTTCTACTGCTTCACAACATTGTAGATTTTCAGTTTAACCATGTTAAATTATATTCAGGATATGTACCAAATGCTCCCTTGAAACAGAAAATTCTCAGTTCTTGCTGAAGCATGATTCTTAAACTGAATTTTGATTGATTATTTAATATGCCAGATAAATTTGGGGGTGCTATGGCAATTGTAAAAAGTGACATTGGTGGTAATATCTCGGTAAGACAGTGCTTTCTTATGCATTTCCTTGATTGATGTTCTTTCAACTTGTTCCCCATAGCCACAATTTGATGTTATTTAAATTGCAATATGAAGAATATTGATGAAGTTGGCATAGGATGTAATAACAAGTATGGTTAGTTGCCACAGTTTCAAGTAATCTTTGTCTTTGTCTTTTTTTTATCATATTATTTCCAAGTCTAATTAAAGTAAATGTTCCACCACTAACAAGAAAGGATCCCTGTAGCAACCCATGGTAAAAAATTCGTCATGTTAGCTTTTGCAACTTTAAGGCTCATCTTCTTTTGTGAGTATTAAGACAACACATGTTAGGATTAGGGTTTTCACATGAGTACAAACGCATACAACCTTGGGGATGATGACAGCAGTGTGCTGGTCTGAGAATTTTTCTCCTTTTGAGGTTCTGAAAATTTTCCATAGTTCTTTGGTTTAGCAAGAGGATGCATCTGGGTTACTAATTACAATCATGATCACAATGTAGGGCCAGGCACAGGTAATGGACAGAATTGGGTGGGCAGGATTATGATTGTTTCAACTGTAATAAAGCAAAAGTCCTGTTACTGGAAGGTGTTGGCAGCTTGGTTCCTTTTTCTTCTACTAACAGTTTATATGATTACCAGCATTCAGTTATGATGTTCTCAAGATCATTGCTTGATGAGATAGACTAACAGTGATCTTTTATAGTTTCATGTACTTGTCTGGAAAATGAAGTAAGAGCAGAAATGTCTTGTTAAGAATTATGACATATGTACATATATCAAATGTTTTGATTTTGACGAAGTGGTTTTGTTGGTTAAATTATCAATTTGGAAATTCAATCAACTTCAACCCAACCCCCCAGGTCCGCACACACCAAAAGGGAAAAAAGAAAAAAGAAAACCTTGTCTTATTTCTGTTACTTTGCCTCTCTAAACTAGGTTCTTAAGTGGTGATTTGACATGTAGTGTCTCTGAACTAGTAACATTTAAGGCCTTCTGATGGTAATGTTGTTGAGGAGATTTTCATTTGCATCATTTTTTGAATGCATGTGTTGGACCTTTTTTACTCAGTTCTTCCTTCTTCCTTCATTTTGGCCATGTAGTGGGTACTCTACCACAATATTCAAGATCATTCTCCTGAGTTCTATACCACAATATTCAAGATCATTCTCCTGAGTTCTATGCCACTTATGTGATGATCCCACTAGCTTCCTGCAAGTTAGTTTCATCTTCCACGATTCAGATAAACCATACTAATCAAAGTTATCACCTAATGTAGATAACAAATCATAAAATGCACATGGATCTAACCTTCATTTTATTCCTTTAACTAGAATTTGACCTTTGGTGAATTATCATAAATTTTGAATGGGTTTACCTGGTTTAGATTCAGGTCTTATGATCCTAAACATGTTTGTTGGAGCTTCTTTTAGTTTTGGAGCTATTCTAGCATTGTTGATTATATAAATATCTTGACTTTTTTTAATGGAAACGTAGATTTCGGAGTTACTTCAAGAAATTAACCCTGTTTATTTTTCTACCAGAGGTTGGATGCTAAATATTTATCCAATCCTACGGAGTTCAATCACTTACACAGTATGGTACAAGCTGAGATACAAACTAAAACTGCAAAAAGTTCATCCAGCTGTACCAATGGTCTTCTGTGGTTGACAAGGTAGGAGAAATTTTTTGTAACTTTGCATGGGCTTGTAACTATATGTAACTTGTTATTCATAACATGTGTTTCTTATATTTGCACAGATGAGCCTTGTGCACATTAATTGCTATATGTGAAAATGGTAATTTTTTCTGTATAAATTCAGACGTTGCTGATGAATTTTCAGGGCAATGGATTTCTTGGTTGCACTGTTTCGCAACTTGATGGAGCATCCAGATTGGAACATGTCTAAAGCTTGCACTGATTCTTACAGCAAGACCCTGAAGCAATGGCATGGCTGGCTTGCCAGTTCAAGTTTCAGTGTACTTTTCATCCTTATGAAACTTCATTCCAAACAACTTCTTTCATACTGTATATTCTCAATATTTTCCTATTTTAGAAACTGTTCAGATGTCATTTAGACTCCGGTGTCCTGATCTTTATGTTATTCAGTTTCAAAATTGTTCAGTGTGATAAGTGGTCTCTGCACTACCATCATTCTTATCCCAAACCCTCTTCCTCTCATTTTGGCCTATGCACTTTCTCTACTGTATAGGCATTGCCACTAGAACCCCCCCCCAAAAAAAAAAAAAAAAAAAAAAAAAAAAAAAAAAGAAGAAGAAGATTTTCTTGAGTGATTTTTCACTTAGATCTTAATGTTTATCCAAACGTAACAGTGGTCTGATGACTGGTGGCTAGAATTAAACGTACGTGACTTCCTGATAAAATAGATATACTGGTAACCGTGCTACTCATCTGTCTCATCTTTTTGTTACTCAATTGCAGGTTGCCATGAAACTAGCCCCAGATAGGAAGAAGTTCATGGATGTCATTGCGGGAGGTGATATCAATGCTGACATTGAAAAATTCTATTCGACTTTCACTCCATTTCTTGAAGAGAATCACAAGTTCTTGGTAAGATATTCCAGTTTATGGGATCGATTAACTTCTACACGACATATTTCTACAAATTCTGCATACAAAGAAAAGTGCATCCCTAAAATTTAACCCCATACCTATTTTGTCTAATTTTTCTCTTTGTTAACTCTATCAAAATAAGAGAGATGAATGTGAAATCTTGCTGCTCCAATTTGTTTTTTTCTGACTTAACATTGTAAGTTATGTCATTGTAGCCAGACAAGTATTTACACTTAGCTGCACTCTTTTTCCCCCTTTTAATCCAACCAAATACAGTTAGCTACACAGATTAATTGGTCATAATTCTATTTGAAGCTATGATTGGTCTTTTTGAAGCCAAAGGGATAGGGCATAGGGAATGCCTGGTAATATGGAATTGAATGGGATATGTATGTATTTTTCTTGCTGCCATGCCGGAGATACCCGTGCAGCTCTCCAAAGGCAACACATGGATCTCCCCCCTAGTAATCACAATCGTTGGATCCCAAGGGATCCACATGTCACCTTCTGAGGACTGCGCTTTGTATCTCCCATACAGCAAAAAAGGAAGAATCGCATAGGCGGCTGGAATAGTTGCCATTAAGTCCGGACGAGAGAATATCTGTGAAGAAACATATTAGTCAAAATTCCTTTTAGTTTCAGCTAATGATTTATATTTCCAGTGTGGCATTTTCATTCTTGTTCCATTTGTTTTGCTGCAGGCTAGTGTTGGCATGGACAATCTGAAAGCTTCCTAATTACCAAGAGATTTCTGATGATAACCAGATCTAGCTTTTGCATTTTTGCTTCACATACTTCTTGCTATCCTGAGAATTGAAGAAGTCCTGTAAACCTTAAAAGAACAATAACTCATTCTTTTCTATTATTGGCACTCTGAATGCAAATTCTTTTCTATTTACCCTTGTTAGCTGTTATACAAGTTTATTCAGTTTAAGAAAAAAAACTTGGAGTCTATTTTTTCAAACTTACTCAAAACTGACAAAAATATCCTGCTAGAGTGTTCCTAAAAAGAGGGGGAAAAAAGGTGGGCAAGCTGCAACATCTCCCCTGCAGTGTAGTGTATAACACCACCCTTAATTCTTTCTACCATTACATACACTTTTAAAGAGTGTTTGCTCCTCTATTGTAAAACTTTAGAACAAGAAATCAACCACTACAAGTCAAGTTTGTGCTTCGACCTGAACACTCTACCATGGGATTCAGGGATGATTCTTTAAGATTTTCAAAGTAAAGTACAATGATGATCCAAAGAAATACCTTAGCGCGTGCAATGAGATTCTTGCCACAATGGTGGGTTTGAATAGTAGAGGAATGAAGATTGACACAACTTGTGGTGAATGTGGGGAATGAGAGAAGTCCATCTCTCATATTCTCTTTCAATGTGACTTTACACAACAAGTTTGGTTTGGTTGTCCTTTATCTTGGAAATGTCCACCAACCACCTCTAATAGCATGGCCGAATGGATTAGAAGATGGAGGAAGGTCAAAGATGTGAGTGAAAGTGCGTATAGTCTCATTTCTTTTATTGCTTGGTCACTTTGGAAAGCAAGGAATGATCGAGTGAAAGGAACAACAAAATGGACAGCAAGGGATGTTTTTTTGGATGCTTCAAGAGGCCATGAGGAATATTGGACAAGTAGAAAGGTACACTATAATTGGGTTGAATCAACAAGCAACCGGATAAGGGAACATCATAGTTGGGAACCACCAAATCAACCTATCATCAACCTTAAAGTTGATGCTTCATGGAAGGAAAAATCAAGAAAAGGTGGCCTCAGTTTTGCTCGTAGAAATTGGGAAGGGAAGCCACAACTAGCATGGTCTTATTCCAAGCAGTTTTTCCTCAATGTTGGAAAGTGAAGCCCTTGCACTTCGGAAAGGATTATTTTACTCCTTGGCAATTGCATTGAACATATACACATTGAAACGGACAAGTAACGACTAGTAAATTTGGTGAATGGTCATAGTAAGGATTGTTTGCCTCTGGTGAAACCTTTGCTTGATGATCTTCTTATCTTGGCTGAAAATTTTTTGGATTGTAAGATTTCTTATGTTTCTAGGAGGGCTAATGCAATAGCTGATCTCCTAGCTAGGAAGGCCCTTTTAGTGTCAAACCCGATTGAATGGCTATGTTCCACTGAGTGGTTATTGAGCCTTGCTCAGTCACTCCCTCAGCTTAAGCCAATAAAATGCTTGACTACTGGGGGAATGATTTTCTCCCCAAAATTAGTGAGATTTTTTTTTGGAAAAATGAGAGAGAAGCCAAAATGTTAAATGGGGAGAAGGTTGTGGAGAATTTGAAGGACGAAAAGACAATTGAAAATAGTTTCTTGAGGTGTTATCCAAATGATCCGGAGAGTGGGAGGTAATTTTTTTTTTTTTTTTATATAATATGAGAAATTATTAGAGTTAAGTTAAACAATTTCTCAAAAAGAGAGGGAGAGGAACAAGTTTAAGTAAGAAGATAGACTGCAGCATATTTATTGATATGAAAATTTATTAGAGTTAAATATATGGTTTCTTAAAAAAAAAAAAAAAAAAGGGGGAAAACGAAGATATTTATATTATATGAGAAATTAAAGATGAATTAAAAATTTAAGGAGGGAAAAGAAAGAGTGTAACAAATTCATTGATTTTTTATTTTTTTTTTGGTACAAAGGGACTTTTTATTAAGCCTGAGGATGGGGAAATTAATATGCTTCAGCAAGAGTGGAACCACAACCTCTTCACTAAGAGGTGTTGGTTTCACCACTAGAACAGCTCTGTGTTGGCAATTCATAGATTTTTTTACGAATGCTTAAATAAATCAAAATCTTTTAGGTTAAAAAATTATTGATATTTTAATCAACAATTTAGTATTATTTGGCATTTCTTGATGTTTCTTATGTACTATTTTTCACAATGTATCGCCATGTCATTTTGATATACGAATGGTTTAAAACTTTCTTCTTCTTCTTTTTCATATTTATTGATAAATTTTTTTTTATTTGACTCAACATATTTATCATGAATGGTAGATTATACTTTTGGTTATCTTTTTTCAATGGCTCAGAGGTTTAACAATTTGAATTGCAGTTTTTTAGGTAAGCGAAATGTAACCATTTTCCATGAGTTCATGCTTTTATAATGATAGTATGATATGATATGATATGCTTTGAGCCTTTAACCTAATATATTATTCTGCCTGACCCCTTGCAAATTCTCCTTATGCGGGCTAACTAGAAGAACAACAAAAGGATTTCATCCCCAGGCATTCACGAGTGTGGATCATCTCCCCTGACGAGGAGCACAAGAGTGCTCCCCAGACGGCTTTACAACCACAAACTATAAGGGGTCCACAAGTAAAAAATAATAAAACATATTAAAAAAAAAAAAAACCCATCACCCTAATCCTGTGGACCCCCTGTAACTTGTGGCTAATAGCCGTCGGGGAGCACAGACGTCAGGGGAGATGATCCGGACTCAGCCATTCACTGGCACCACAAAGGCTTAATTGACTTTGCAAGGCTGGGAACAGTTTCCCTCATTTTGTTCTCTTAAATTAGTATGCGTTTCCTCCCCCTTCAACTAAACTACTGTCTCTCACCTTTGAATTTCCTAACCGTTTTTCTCCTTCCCGCGTTTTCAGTTTAGACAAGAACACCACCCTAAAAATAGCCAAACCAATTCAGCCCTTCAAGAGGATCAATGGAAGACTTCAATTTCTTCCATCCACCAATTGAGATTTGAAACCACCAAAATTTGGCCAGATATTGGCTTTGATTTGTGGACAATGGCAACATACAACGCATCTCTAATTGCTTTTAACTGTTTTTTGGGATTCTAATCTCTCCCCTTTTTCTTAACTTCATCTACTTCTTCTGCATCAGAATAATTTCTGGGTCTTTCTGAATTCTTCTGTGTTTTGTTGCTTGGGTTCTCCCCTCCTTTAGGTAAACAAAATTATAGATATGACATTATGTTTGCTGACTCAAATCATGCGGATCTGGTCAGAAAACACAACATAGATCTGTGCTTTGGCGAGCTGGGGACTTCATATTGTCATTACACAGCTACTTTCAGAGGTTTGGATTTATATTTCTTTTCTCCTCATGAAGTTGAGTTCCATTTTGGGTTTGGTTTTCCTATAGAAGTCATTTCTCAACTGGGTTTCTGATTTTTCTGGTTACAATACAACCTGGGCAGGTTCCCAATTAAGAGCTTGATTGACAGAAAAAGCAAAGGAATCATATAGTGATGTAAACATCTAACTGCTCCTTGCGTGTCAAATATATCTAATTCTCCACGCCTCTTCTTGGTTTCTCTGTTTTAAAATCAAGTTCAGAACCTACGGCTGCACGATCAGAAGCTGCCAAGCCTGCTAAGAAACATAAAGAGCAGCTTCAATCACTGGAAATGTCAACCAAGATGAAGGGCCTTCTGAAAGGTCTAAGATACATTTCTCAGATATTTGGTATGTAAAAACTTCATTAGGATTGTTGCTTGTTATATCTTTCATGGTTTTAATTTCATCATGATATGAACACAACTTGTTGATGCCGATAAAATGTGATGAACATTGATGTAGATCATGATGAAAAGCAGCAGGAAATGGAGATTGGTTATCCCACAGATGTAAAACATGTAGCACACATAGGATGGGATGGTCCATCTGTAGAATCACCTAGCTGGGTATGCTTTCTATCAATAATATTGATATCTCTGGATTTTGAATTTATAGTATTTAATGTGTTCTTCCTACCTGTACAGATGAATGACTTTAGTTCGGAATCAGAAGTTTCATCAGCACCACCAGGTATTGGAGTGGCTAAAAGCAATGCTAAAGGTGCTTCTGTTACCCTCATCAACACCCAAAGAATCAAAATGATACAGAAAAATTGCCTATATTCTATTGAGAATTGAGTGACAGCTCTCTATGGTTGTTGTTAAAAATTCAAAGATACAGAGAAGTAACATTGACATACTTGTTTGCAGATCTAAATCAGACTGGTGCCAGAGACATGCTAGAATTACCAAAACCATCGAGACGGCAACCATTCCTTGGTTCCCCTACAGCTTCACCAAGCAAAAATCAGCAAAAGCAATCAAGGCGCCAGTCCACAACTGGACTTTCGATTAGTTCTCCCTCACGAGATGTCACTGAGGTGACATCCAGAACATCAAGGAGATCCAAAACTACCAGTATAGATTCATCCTTGCAAGAACAGCCGAATGAACCAAAGAAAATCCGTCGTAGGAAGCCCAAGGAAGCATCAGGGGGGGGTGGCTCAACTAGGCCTGCTAGATCCAAAGCCCCATCTCCCATAACTTACACTGCTCCCTTCTCTGATCCTGGATCTGGAAGCAATGACGACTTCAACAGTGATCTTTGTCCAAAGTCACCATTAAAGCCCTTGGGTTCTGTGGAAGGAAAGAGAGGTCATGGTATTTCTTGAGAAACTCATGATTTGTAAAGCAGAAAAGGTCTACTGTAATTTTTCATGGAAGTTTTTTCCTCTCTCTTGTTCTTCCAGTAGCTACTTATACATAGCTTAGTTAAAAGGTCTAATATCATGAGATTCATTATTTCTTTCAGTAACTCATGGATCAACTAAATTTTACACCATAGTTATTGGGGGCATTAATCAGGCACAAGAGATTGAATGATGTAACAGCTAAGCCTACAAAGCCTGAAATTAAACACTTCTACATTGAATGATCTAGAACAAAACAATTTTTTTCACTAATGTAATTAAGTCTAACAGCTTGAAGACACTAGAAACAGAAGTCACTACAAAAGACAACCAACAAGGCATGCCCAGAGCACAAGGCTCCCACCACTGTGGGTTTTGGGGAGGGTGATAACATAGACTTATTCTACTTCACAAGGGGGCTGTTTCCATATTCAAACCCCTGACTATTTGTTCAAAATGAAGCAACCTTTTTTGTTGAAACAATGCATACCTACACATGAATATTCAGAATATTGGAAAGGTGTAAAAGTATGGTTATTTTCTTCTCTATATCTCTTGGAGCTAAAATTAACCCATAATCAGAAAAGCAATAAATGATGCAAACAAAAATGAAAAACAACAGAGAAGATTGTGTTGGGGAAATTTAAAAAAAAAATGGTGTATGGAGTAAATGACTGAATTCAGTTCACACACACTATATATATATATATATATATATAGCTCACTAGAATCCTCAGTCTAGTCCTAAAACTTATTTGGAGCTTAAACTCCATAAATAGGCCAGAAGAACAACCAATCCTTGCCGCCAAACCTCCACCTAAGGTACTGAAGACTCCCCAAATGAATTTCATAATCCTCAAGTGTATATAACTCATCCACTTCATCTCCAAGGTAGGTGAGTGTCTGTAGCTGAAATGGAACTCCACACAAATCTTCAATCTTCTTCTTTGCAAAAGCTACTGAATCCATAGGTTTTAAATCGACTATGACCACTTCACCACTAGGAATGCCAACATTAACTTGAATACTACGTTCCAAAAAGAGCGTTGTCCCTGATTTAATTCCATAATTTGCTAGATTCAATTCATTCTTCAGTCGAGTTTCACCAAGGAAAAGACAATTTAGACCAAGAATTTCTCCACCAATCATATAATGTTGTGGGATTTTTGCGAGTATTTCATCAATGGTATCACTGTTCTTCACTTCAAGCATAATAATCTCACTATCATTCCCTTTAGCTTGGGATTTCTCAATGAATATCTCTATTGGATGGCCATCAACAAATAAGCAGAGAGTTGAATTACATTCAATGCTATAGTGGGTCAGGGTTTTCCAATCCTTCAAATCTTCTTGTAGGTAGCTAAGCTCCTGAAGGCCTATTGGTATACCCAGCATGCTTTCAATGAGGGTCTTGATGTTCAGGACACTGTACCATTCTTGAGCCATGAGTTGATATGTAGCTCCCTTTTTCTTATCATGGATAAATAAGATTAGCTCTTTGCTTTCAAATTTGAACCCAAAGAACGCATGAAGAATAGAATTATTTTGGAGGTTATAAGCAACTAAAGTTTCATCATCACCAAGAGATCTTCCACAATAGACAAGGGTTTGTCTATCTTCTGTGTATCCCATCTTATTCCAAATCTTCTTCTTTATATCATGGACTGTCAGAAAATCATAGACATCAACATGATAAACATTTCCATATTCTGGCATCTTAATGGATATCTTCAAGTGTGGAGCCAACATCCTTAATTCAGAATTTTCATTGATACCATAACTCTCCAGAGTTCCACCATCTTCAAGTTGAATTGCTCGATGTGTGTTGTAAAGAAACAAACTATGCTCATGTCGTGAAACATGAATCTTGCTTTCAACCATTGCCTTGAGAAGCTCGACGGTGTTTGTTGTAGCAACATTAAAAATGTTTTTCCCAACAAAATCTATCACAGGTAATAGAAATTTACTGCTTCCTTGATTTGATTTCACATTCTCTATCTCATTACCCACAAGATCCTGATTGAAGGCCACATAAAGGACAGCAAATTCTTCAATATTGCAAGATGCAACACTCATGTCATCCTCTAGTATTATCCCATTGAAAATGATCATCTGATTTTTGGGTGTGACTCCTTCGATTTTTTCGATTATAGACTTGATCATGTAAATTGTATCTATGTTGTTAACCGTACGACCCATGAACAAACCACTTGGTACAACCTTAACAAATATTTGTATTGTTTTCATCTTCTCTCTCATTAAAAGTAGAGGCTGAAAAAATTGTTAATAGATAGAACACCTTCTAACAAGTTCTTGAACATCTCAAACATATAATTAAGGTGTCTCACTTCCAGAATAACAAGCATATAATAAAGAAAGAAAGCTATAATTTTTCAGTCATGCTTCACTATTCGATAATTGAAATCCTATACATAAAAGCAAGAACAAACGAATAGCGTACCTTGTCAGGGAGCAAGTGCAAAATGGTACTTTATTCTATGGAGCAAAAATTGGGTTGGGAATTCAGCAAAGTGAAGGTGTAAATGGGATTCTTGCAGCAGAAAAAGGAATGTATTAAGCAAAACACAGGAATGTGAAGTAAACCCCAATTCAATATACGGAAGATCGTTGGCCATTAGAGAGTTAAATTTCAAATTTTCTTCTAGGGTTTTGTATTATGTTTCATAGGGAATCTAGCTTTCTAGTTTTCAGGGTCTCATTCGTCGTAACGGCTAATCTGCTTTGCTGACCACGCTGATATAATCCTTAAAGAAATCATCGTTAGGAGGGTTACTCAAGAACTTCAAACTCCTCATAATTTTTTGCCCAAAAAAAACTCCTCATAATTGATATAATATTTGTTGTAATTATCTCTTTATAAATAATATTGATTATGAATATAAATGATCCCAAATAAATAATATCAAAATATGTAATTTTTTTTTTTTTTTTTAAGAATAAGGGGATGCACTATTGGCGGCCTGACGCCCCTCACTACGCAATATTTGGACTTTTGAGTTCAACCTATGTAAGTATTAGCTCTATGAACTACCAGCACAAGCACTTGCCCTGTCAGCGTAGCCACAGAAGATAGTAGTGACCCCATGCCCAAGCTGAAGAGCATACAACTGCCCAATACAAGAAAGAAGAGAGCAGAAATGATTTGAACCAAGGACACATAGAGGCTGTTAAACCACTTGGGAGTGAGCTCGGGATCACCACCTCTGGTGGTTTTATAATTGTAGATCTTAGTCACCTTAGCTTGCTATCTTTGAGGTCTACATTTATACATCAACTAAAGATCAACCAGTTGGTCCTTAAGTCTTGGTTTTTTTTTTTTTTTTTTTCTTCCCGTAGTGTAATAAATTACGTTTGTGTCTCAAAGCAACTAACATCATCTCCTGCCATTATTTTTTTTTTAATTTCAAGCCTAGAAGGACCAAAATACCCCTCCAATTATTTAATAACTGACAACCTCCTCTAGATATCATATTTTCATTCTTATGCCAACTATTTTAATACCTAACCAAAATAGACCCCCTCTTTCATCTCTCTAATTTCTCTCTCTTCTTCAGAGGGATGGACAGTGAGGGCTACTTGTATGATATTATCTTGTGAGAAAGATTGATTGGCTCCTCAAAATAGAAGCAAAGACCTAGACCATGAGCAGCAGAAATAAGCAAATGAGTTTGATGAATCTATGAGAGAGAGAGTGTTAGGTCTGGTGTAATCGGGAGCCGAGATAACGAGAGAGGAAGCTCTGGCCGTTCTAGTCGTTGTCCTTAAGCGTCCCCCTCCGGAGGTGCCTCCGTAGAGCCCAACTCAGGTGTTTCGGTTTTGCGGATTTTCTTTCTTTGCTGAGAAACGGGGTTTGGCTGGGTGCCTCCCCATCTCGTTGGTTGGGTGCCCTCTCGGGGCTGCCCGTTCGTCCGGCCGTTGGTCGTTCGCCGCCGTCTCGGTCCGTCGCCATCGTCTTTTGGTTTTCCCGCCCGTCCCGTTTCTCGTTCGTCGCTTGCCGGCGTGCGCCCCCTCCCCCGCCGGCCCGCGGTCCGTCCTCGCTCGTTGGCTGTCTTTTGTTTTCGTTTGGCGCCTATTTTCTTGGTTCCGCCTCGGTCCATGTGGGACTATATCCCTTTCCTTCTGGGTTTCCCCTATCCAATTTTTGTCGTTTTTTTTTTTTTTTCTTGCCCAAAAGTTGCCATAACAACTCTTCAAATACACATTCCTAAAGTATAATATTTTATTTTTAGACCTCAGTCGTACATGGGTTCTTCTCAAGTTCGACATTTCGCCGATATATCGGTGACTTTTGGTAAGGTGTCGATGAAAACTCGACCCCTAGTTTCGGGGGGTATTTAGAGTCGTTTTGGTTTGAATTTTGTTGTAAAGCCTAATTTGAGACCAATTGGGAGCATTATTTTGGCTTAAAACATCACTTAATCCAAAGTTTCTGATTGCATGCCCAGCTATATATGGGAAAAACTGAAGTCTGAAAAACTCACATAAAGTAATATAAACATGCAAAGAGAACACAAGTACACAACTAGTGAAGAGAAGTATTAAAGTCTACAATTCATGTACAATTATGTTGAGTATGACTCATGCTTCACATTCTGTTGCCAATAGACACAAGGGTCCTACGTCACTTGGCAAAAATCGAATGAAAAAACGGTGAAAAACCTAACGAAATTCTGCTAAATATCGTGAATTTGGCAACATATCGCCCAAAAATCGAATTTTTGCGATATATCACTGATATTTTTGGGATATATGGGCGATTTTTGAAAAAGTCGATGTCACTCATCATTTCTTGTCGCCTACCATCAACATGTAGATAGTCGCCGACACCTTATACCTTGATTCTTCTCTTGTTGAGGCATGGTCTCCTCCTCCATTGGTATTTTCTTTTCGCTTCACATGTTCCTCTATCATGTATATGCATTTTTTGCCCCTTTGTTTCTCTGCAACAAAAAAAAACGGTGTCGTTTTGTTGAATACTCCAATTGATTTCTGTTGCTGCATTAAGATGAAAAGAAGAGAGACAAACTAATTAGAATGTTAGTTGTTTTGAGATCTAGTCGTAATTTATTACTCCAAGGACTCAACATCAGTTTATGCTCTACTAAGAGGACCCACACATAAAAAGCTCTTTATTTTTTGATTGAAAAGAAAAAACATACATTTCAAAAAGAGATTAGTAAGATCCATCAGCACAGGCTTGATCTTAGTATAGCACTAGCATTTGTGATAGGAAGTCTGAGTAAGTTGGATTATTACAAAAGATTAATCCTCTTGGATATTTAATCAAGTGAGGTGATTGGTTGGATTCGTACCTAACCCCTGCATCATGGGGGTAGCTTGGCTAAACACTTATATCAATTTGAGATGCTGGGGGCATTGTTGAATCTTTGTTTGATGTCATGTAGATATCTCCTGTATGGCCTTCAAAGTCCAAACTGTGACCCATATGACATTTTAGAAATTCAACAGCAGCAGTTACAATGAAGGGGATACAGCAAACAAAAATTTGGCACTGCTACTTCTTTCTTAGTTGAATGCTTGGGCAAACTAGCTAGCAGTTCGACGAATCTTAAGAAAAGAGTTTTGTATCTGGCTCTAAGGAGAGCTGAAGTCTCGACGTGTTACATGACTTACATATATGTAAGGGTTACCATCTTTACGGAAAAAGATTGTTAGAAAATGACACCGAAAAGAGCCTCAATTACAACCATTAGTAAGCACAAAAATATCGTAATTACATACTTGGTTTTCAGTAGAAAAAAGGAGAGTTAGCATGAACCCTGCACAAGGACAACATGCAGGAAGTGAAAAACCATAGATATTCTGGATTTCAGATCATAGAGCTGGATTGGGAAAGGATTTTATACATGTATCAAATTCCTATACAGCTAGTACATTTGGAAGTCTGTTCTCCAGTGAGCTTAAGGGGGAGACAGTAGCCTTTCGGGTTGCCTTGAGTAGACGCAAGCAAGCCAAGTGACCACTCAACTGGTTGTTGCAAATAGGGAGTTGGCTTGCTTGAATTGTTGCTTCCTTCTCTTTTACAACTGGAGCTCCTGTGGGATCCTGTAAATAAAACCACAAATGTGTAAGAACAACTAGCATTTTATTGCCTCAAAACTCAACTGGGCATCAAATATGTTTACATGTAATCAACTGGACTGATTCCTTAACATCTTTTAGCATTTTCTGGTATAGTGCCTGAAAATAACAACTATGGAGAATGAATGATGTACCCCAAGCATGAGAAATGTGAAAGCTCTCTTGTTTGTATTGTCCTCCACAAGATGGGTCTCAATCAGATTCCGTAGATCAGCAAGGCTTGAATCTTTTAAAACCTTCATCTTTGTAATAAGTTTCCCAGGATTCTCTTTTGTGGCCTCCCACTTCACGTACACTTCAATGAGCCCATCTGTGTTCCCATCTCTTGGTTTGCTGTTCTCTTTTGAGTCTTGGGCTTTTTCAGGAGAAGACCACCAATTTCTCTGCATATTTGAAAATTCATGTGTCATCAATGGGTATGGTGTTCACCTTGTGTCAAAACATAGAATCCTATAAGGTATAATAATTGAATTGCATTAGGATTCAAGTGGTGAATCTAATTCATAAAAATTCTCCCAAATCATAGGAAAAATACAAAGAGAAAGTTCAGATTATGTAATGGAGATCTGTAAGCTGATACATATCATACAATATTCAGTTGGGTTGTGATAAGGAAAAAAAGCTCCTCCCTATTCTTCCTAAATTCCTTATAGTTACAGAAAGAAAAAGATTAAAAAGACTAAGAAGATATTTTTTGAAAACCAAGTTTTGACACTTCCCAATTGAATCAACTCAATTGGAACTAGAGGCTTTCATCGAAAAGAATCACAAGAATCATCCATATCAAAATAATGCAGTGACTGAATCACAAGATCAATGCAGAATAAATAAATAAAACTCTAAAAATGTGAGTCAACAGGGGTATGTGATTTGGGCAGCGATTCACTTTAATCATAGGATTCATTGTCTAAATTCAAGGATTCACAACAAAGGTCAATGGCTTTACCGTATGTGCTTGAATTGGTGTTTCTATGATGTTCTTTTCTGTTACGTCAGCTAGAACTCGATCACTCAATCCAGACCCAGGTGTTTGAACAGTTTGAAGCTCTGATATTTTGTTAGTAAGGGATTTCATCATGACTGATTCACCATCAAGTGTCCTCACTGGAGATGATTGGATGTCAGAAGCTTGGGGCCTCTTTGGGTAAGGTGTTGGAATTCTGACATGTTGGCCAAGCTCTCTGTGATTCCCACAGAGCATGAAAATATTTTGGATTCTTGTTCTTCTAGCAGAGGTGGGATCTTTTGCATTTTCTGAGTCACCCATCACTCCTGGACTAATATGCTTCTCCTCGGATCTGTTTCTTCTACAATCAATATTTTCTGTATCATTTCCACAAGGATGTGGTATTGATACAAGCTTCAGTGGACTAGCATCATAATTGAAGTTGGTCAGTGGACTAGAGCTATTAGTCCTGCTAAATGGAGAAGCTGTTTCCTCTACTATTTTCTTCACCTCTTCATCATCCACATTTTCTTCTTCTTCATCTTCGAATACGGTGCTCAAATATACTTTCTCTGTGAACCTTGGTGCTACAACCATATCATCAACTTCATCCTCTTCGTTGGCAGTCCAACGATGAGCATTAAACTGAGTGTAGTTTCCTAAGTTATCAGTTTGGCGTACATCCCCAGCTATCTCTCTGACATGATGCACAATTGGTTGTGTATCCCCCATATCCAGGTCCATGGATTTTTCCATTCCTTGGTCTCCATCAGAATAAATTTCCATTAGCCTTTTTGCAAGGTTGCCTCCATCCAGATCTTGTACCCTGTTCTTGTCACTGCTGCTGTCTGTTGAACTGTGAAGTGCAGTTTCAATTTCTTCCAACCTGTGTTTCAGCATCTCAACCTCCTGCTGATGTTGCACTATTTTCTCTTCCATTCTTCTCCTTCCCAATTCAACAAACTCATTAGCCTTCTGGTGGCACTCTTGCAACCTCTTCTCCAACTCACGTCTCAGAATCTGTGTTTGCTCATTGACTTTCACGTTGATCTCCTCTTCACTTGCTGCAAAACCCCTCCCTTCAATTGCATCCAGCTTAGCCCTCAGAGCAGCATTTTCTTCTTCTTTCCTCAAGAGCACTTTATGTGCTTCATTGCACTCTTTCTCCCTGAGCTTGTTCTCCATTTGTAACTTCAAAATGAATTGGTCCATGGCCGCAATCCGTGAACCTAAAACCACAGCAGATGTGGAATCCTCAGTACCAGTTTTGTCCTTGGTTGGTGTAGTAAAGCCACGCACAATGCACTTGGCTTTTGCCCCATATTCCAGAGTGCAGATGGTCTTGTGGATCTCCTTGGGATCAGGACTTGCACACAATATCATCAAGATTTTTGATTTATCATCCTCAAAAGAGTCCTAGGAAAAGGGCCAGAAAAAATGAAGATAGCAACTAGTATGGTGGTCTCAGTACACATATATAATAAATCATATTTGGTTGGTCGGTTCTTTCAACCATGTGATCAATCACAAGGGGAAAACATTTACCTGCAGAAGCATGGTTAACTTGCTATCTCTGAATGGAACATGAGAATCTCCATTGGCTATGGATTCAACAACCCTCTTCAGGGCAATATTTCCCAGGTTGATCTTCGCTGTCTGCAACTCAATAAAGGAATAAACTGGCCATTTAGCATCACTGGTAAGACACTCTAATCCACAGAGAACCGACTAAGAAGCACCTAAGATTCAAATAAAACATAAACTACAGAAATCATCTCCTAAGGTTAGGAATAAATTTTCCATTGGGCACCGTAGCAAAGACTGACTGATTAACCTTAGAACCACATCGAAGTTAATAAAGACAGAACTGTAACAAATTTAGAACAACATAACTTAAGACAGAGTCACCTGCCTGCATCTTTGCCTCAAATCCAGTTTGGCCAGCCTGCTCAAGATTTTCAGAACCAGCCATGTCAACAAGCATGAGTCTTCCTCCCACAGAAGGAACATCCAAGATGATCTATCAAATTTAAAAGACAAAAGGAGTTCCCATAAAAACGCTGATAGTGAAAATGCAGAGAATAACAGTAGAGAATGCAGTGAAATGACAAACCATGCAGTGGCTTCGTGAGCTTCTCTCATTACAGTTAGTGCTTTTAACAATCCTCCGCTTTTCCACTTTTGCTACCTCTTTGGTTATCTTACCAGCTTCATACCCAGAGATAAAGGTCGCATTCTTTGCCTTCTTCCCCATTACTTCTAGTCTTACCTGGCACTCAAAAAACAGTGACACAATTGGGAGCTGTACTGAAACCATCACAGCAGGCATTTTATGAATGGAATCAATTAAACTATGATGATGTTTTCATCAGGAAATCAAGAACAAGCATAGTATAACTCAAACCCACAAATCTACAGCGTAATTTGGTAGTTACCTTTGATGCATTTCCCTTAGCCAACCCAAGGTTTAATCCTCCGCCATTGCTGTTTGACAAAAGATCATAGATCTCCTCATTGTATATCTCTAACACAGTAACTTGAACGAATGATCTAAAGCCAAGACACTGGCCATCTGAATTGTTCTCTTTTTCTTCGTCTCCCTCACCAAGAATGTCTTTCAGTGCTCGATATACAATCCCTGGCTGCTTTCCACACCCAAACATCGTGTGACTTTTGCCAGATCCAGTTGGACCGTACATCATGATTGTGCATTTCGCCCCCAATTTCACGCCATTTATCCTGGATTCCACAAACTTCTTGTAGAACCCATCAAGATCTTCTTCCTCAGAAATAGAAACACCATCAAGACTGAAATTCCTATACCCTGTTTCGGTTCTGACTCGGACACTGCGTTTGTCGGAAGAGATCTGCAACGCTGAAACGGGCTTGTCTTTACGATCTGGGTAATCACGAATTCGGCCAATTACTTCGACTGGATGCTCTGCTGGTGGAAAATCTTTAGTCGCAGAGGTTGGATTCGGAGATGAAAGGGCGCTTTTCACCGGAAATAAATCTTGCCGATGTTTCGATTGAGGTGTTCTTAATGGGGTTCTTGGACCGTGAACGGGTTTAAACGAAGGTGTAGTAGGGGCCATTGAATGAAACCCAGAAAGAAACTGAAGAACTCTAGGTGATCGTGATGTTGAACAATAGCTAGAAATCGGAGTTTTTTGTTTAGGGTACTTCAAGAGATGATCTTGAAAGAAGTAGCTGACCTGGAAATGATGAGAAATGCGCAGATAGCTGAAACCAACGAAGAAGACAAAGAGTTTGAAAATCAATGAAGAACAAATGCCGCCGTTTGAAATTTGAACTACAATGTAGCCGTTATGATTCTTAACGTCTATAAGTCTACTCATTTAGGTACGGGCGAACTCGTTGCAATGGTCCACGAACGCTCCGATCGTAACGTTCACATTTATTTAGCCATGCCTCATTTCCGTGAGCAAACAAGTTAGAATCGTCCACCCCGCTCCGAGTCGGACTTGGAATCGTTCTTTTATGGCGATTCCTCATGAATTAATAGGGATAATAATGACTTTGGTACTCAGCTGATCGGCATCATTCGGTACAATTGAGACTTAATCTGGACTTTTAACTACTTCATTAATTTTCTATCTTTTGAGTGCAACTAGCTTTTGAATCCAAATTCAAATCTTCTAAGTTGATGGATTACAATTCTCCACCACACTTTAGGAAATAGTCAACTAGAGGCTCACCTATAATTTTTCTTATCAAAATTCAGAGGAGCACCCCTTCCCCCTTCCTAATGTGTGGTGAATGAAGGGAGACTACCCCAACTCCTCAAGGTTCATCCGGGCCAACTTCCATGCATCTTGACTACATCGTTAGGGTAGCTATATATAATTAATATAGACGGGGTTTCGCCCCTAACCCCGATGGGATTCGAACTCTGACATCCTATGTGAAAGCGTTGGTTTTTTGCCCACTGAGCCACCCCTCGGGGTTCCAACTCCTTTTTATAATCAGCTAAATCGATCTAGACTGAACAGTGACGAATCATTCTAACCTTGATGCCCTTTTATCTGATGAGCTTCTTTATATATAGGTAGATAGGGTACCAATTGCATTCTTATTGGCTTCAAACTAGGATTAGTCCTTCCAAAACATGAGTTGGATCAACAATTTTCTTAGCTTGCCTGGAACTGGAAGCCATAAAGAGGGGAAAGGAAGAGCGAAATAGAGCCCAAGATGAGGTCAGGGTAGAGGTTTATGCTCCTATCACACCTCTTCACCATACATTAAGAGGGGGTCCCACTTCTAATTCATCTAGTCAAAACTCAGAAGTGATCTCCCCTCCTAATGTGGTGGAAATGTCTGAGAGCACAGATGTCTACCCGTCAGGGTAGAGACCCCGGATTCAGCGAAGCAAGGGATTAAGAAGGCTGAAACTGTCAACCTACCCAGCAGAGGATTGCAAGTGTTTGATGAGCTTCAGACCACCTGAGACAATGGATTGCAATATACAAACCATCCAGCCTGTAAAATTCACTGAAACTTATTTCAAGTATTTCAAGTACAAGAGATGAATATTTTGAGTGATTTACTCACAACATAGCTTCCACTATACAACAAGACCTGTGCATGGAAATGATTTTAGTTACAAAGAACAAAAAAGGACTGTTGCTTGAGTTTCTATGAGATCACAAACACCCTCATTTCATTTCGATCTCCCCTTGTGATGCGGGTATCAGAGTCAAGGTATGTAACCTCAAATTCACCATTTCCAGTATTTGATGGTGGCCTTAATGAATCTGGAATTCGAGGCAACTCAAGCGAGGGTAACTGCGACAAGTTTCCAGTTGTCTTCACAGTTGTTTTCTCAAATACTATCTTCACCTTAGCTGGTCCTGTAATGTTCACAATTGGTTTATTTCAGTATCTCCAAAATTTATTAATAGAAATCAAATGGTAAGGACTTCATTTGATATCACAAACATATTCTGCAAAGACTTAATGATTCTTAGAGAAGTTTTAGATGCTTGAGAACCAAACCACTCAGTAGATTTTAGGAGAGGTACAGGAGACAGACCTAGGACTTCAAATTTGTGTGCTAATGTGGCTGTGGCTTCCACTGGGGGAATTGGCCAAGGAGTTGCAAATTGAAGCTCCGCAATGTTATCAAAATCTTTGCTGAAGATATCAATCCGTTGAAAAACCTGTTAGATAACCAAAAAAACAGAAAATCAAATTATAACTGGTAAACAAAACATATTTCTGTAGATTTTCAATCTTCTTAATTGGTTCCCGGAGCACGTTTTATGAATGAATCAGTCGGTTAGATACTGGTTGGGAGCAAAGAGAAGACAGAGAAATAGTAGGATGGTATAAAGCACACCTGGCCAAGAGTTATTGGCAGAAGCCTTCCCGTTGGAGGACCAGGACGACTTCCACCTAGAGTACGAGATGAGAATGCACTACTGTATATCAACTTCCATCTCCCTTGGAGCTTGTCAAGATCAACAGAGAGGTCCACAGACCCTCCTACAGCCTCAAGATCCTTGGCTGCATCATCTGCCTTTTTCAAATCTTCTTCATTTGCAGCAAGGCCTCTATTTAACCCAGAGACAGCACTCTGCAATCAACCACCTCACACATGTTGAGCTCAGAAGCTTGTTATATTTCATAATATTAAGAATAAATAAAATTTTGTTTCTGTTTGATTTAATGGAATAATTAGTAAATCACCGGAAAATCAGTTAGAAGCGACACCAAATTTTTCAGAGAGAAAAGTAGAGTACAAGAATTGAGACAAAGTTAAAACTACTTAGTTAAGAAGAGAACCATGGTTGCTGGCTGTCAATGTTGAAGGATGTGAGCCCAACTTTCTTTGGGTTAACAGCATCATGTGAACCAACAATAGATCTCTAAAACATCCAACTAGATTTTACACGAAATCCCGAGAATCCAGTCTTTCTGAATTCCAATTTAGTGCCAAATGGATACAACATTCTCAATCTAGTGAATAAATTTTCCCACAATCCACCACAGTATTTCTTGAAATGGAAATATTTGGTCATATTGGGTCCTACTGAAGAGATTGACCTTGTATCATTCCCAAGTCTTCAGTTTATATGATATTCTTCTTGTTTTGATGTTAAAATTCTTCCAATCTTCAATGCTCAATTGAGTAAACTATGCTTTAAATTAACAATTAACTATAGTGACTTGTGCACGCTAAGTCATGTTGAATATCAACCATGAAATTCATCACTAAGTTAAAAGGCTGCTATTTCACAAATTTTCATATGAGAGGTTTTGAGCAAATTTGATGTACCAGTATATTAGAGGGAGTCCACAAATGTCAGAACCTCAGCATTTTACCCAAAAGTGGTCATTACCACCTTCAAATCTGCTTCTTCACGGTGCAAACTTGAGCTTTACATTGCACCAAAATGTTAAAAGCAAGGAAACAGGTTATCATTTTAGACTGCAAATTGGTCTTTCTGTAGATACAAACACCAAGAAGCACAAAGACAAAAAAAAAAGATCAAAGGTGATACAGAGATTTAATGTGGTTCACACAGCAATATGATGATCTAAATGTATGCGCGAAGCTGAAGACGATTCAATACGTAATCGAAAAAATATATAACAGAGATCTCGCAAGAACACCCCAAATGTCATAGAAAGAGCTCTCCCTAGAAAACCCTAACTATAAAATCCCCAAAATTCACTTCCTCCTACAATAAGAAAACAAAACAAAACAAATACTCCCCCATGTCAGGTTGATCCATTGGGTGGTACTGCATTGTGGGGGGCTATGCAAGCCTCCACTCCCCCAAATGAAACCATGATGGGCTAGCCCTCTTTCACCATTGTAGACCTCACAAAAGTCTCTTTCAGGTTGCCACAAAAAATGTTGGAGTAGGCAAATACTGAAGCAGGTAGAAGAATTCAAGATACACACAAGACTTCCCTTTACCATCATTTGAAACTGGCTTTGGTTTTCTAGTGCTTTCCTAAACCTAGCAGGAATCAATTCCCTAATTTAATGGAAGTACAAAGTGGACTCTGCTTGTGCATAAGCCTACAGCACAGGGTTTGCCCCCTTTTTAAGTAGTGACCAACTGATGGCATTGTAATTATCAGTACAATTAGGCACAGTACAGAAATGTTGAGAAAGTATTGTTTAAATGGATTCTTCTATAGGTGAGGACACCTTGCAGCCATCTGATTCATGTTGGTCCTCTCAGCCAAAAGCCAGGAAGCAGTGGAAGAAAACTAGACATTCATTATATGGTTAATCAATTTTTATTAGTCAGACAACTTCCTCTAGCTTAAAAAAAGAGTTAGACAAAAGTTATCAATATCTCGTGAGTTCTGAGTATCTCAATGCAAGTACCCATGAAACTGCCAACTACAAGTTGTATCGCTTCTAGTTGGCGTTGTGTACGATTGGTATTGTGAATTTCTTCTGTTCTAACTTTGTGTGCACGTCTGTGGCACACAAAATTACTTTCAGGTCATGTTGTCTGCATTTCTACGTGTTGCAGTGAGAGATAATGAGAGGTTGTAATGGCTTTAGAGAAGGACAAAGTTTTTATACCAGTTATCCACGCAACTTCTTCCTTACATCAAAGGTATTGCCCTTAAAAGTCAAAAAAAAAAAAAAATCTGAAATTCCTAGCATCAGATTACTACAGATACTTGACAGAACAAACCATAAGAAGATATGTATTCTTTGAGTATCAAAGTGACTATGTATTTGCCATATGTGTCTTGAAGTCTTGTACCTACTTAAATGTTTTTTCCACTCCAACATTTTCTGATGGCAACCTGAAGAAAGAATTTTGTGAGGTATGTATGGTGGTGAAGAGCTAGGCCCAAGACCAAAGCCTCTCACCGGACTTGTTTGGGGGAAGCCCCTGTGGTACAATACAACCCGACCCCAACTTGGAAGGGTATTACCTTGTTTTATTTTTTCTTTATATGAGCAAGAGAGAGAGGGCTATGATTTGGGCATTTTCATGTTAGGGGTTTTTTGCTGCAAATTTCGATGGTCTTAGATCCCCATTATGTTTCCTTCCATCACATCACATAGTGAATTATCTTGAGCTTCTCTCGATGGATGGAGAACATCAAACGGTGTGTGAACTAAGCTAAATCTCTGTATCATTTTTGCTTGAGTCTGTTTACTGTTTCTCAGTGTTGCATAACAGTATTAAACATCAGGCAACCAACAAATAAAATATTTCTAATTATCAAGCGTAATAAGAAACAAGTCAAATATTGAGCTTGTTCCTTTCCCTCTTTTGGCATCCCCTCCTCTGGGTACTCCGATATTGAAGTTGGTATCAATCGGCCAAAGAACAGTTTCAGTAACTCAATTGGCAGCCATTTTCAGACTATACGAGGATAGTGTACAGAACAAGAAACTAAATAAGCGAGAAAATAAAGAAGATAAACAACATATTTGGGTCCCAGGGTAAACCAATCAGGCAATAAACGAAACAGCACTAGTTAGCAAATTATTGAGACGAATTCAAGACTAAACAACTAGAACCAATCAACAAAAACAAAGTAAAACAAACCCATGTCAAGGATCAAACAACTTACCAGCAATTTGAACTTCAAAGCAGCGACGACCTCAGGATCATTTACGGATTCAGAGGAAGAGGGAGGAGGTGGTGGAGGTTCAAGAACTGCTGATTCATCGAGGCTTGCCCTTTGAATTAAATGCCTACTCGAGAAATTCCATCTCTGAGGTGGGTAAGTTGTAAGCAGTTGTCTTTGAGGACCAAAAGTTTTGGGAGATTGCAGGTTCCAACGTTGGTTTGTGGGGCGAAGAAGTGAAACAGGAGATGATGGAGTGTGAGAAACTAGAGTTGAGAAATGCGTAAGAGAACCCATGGCTTACTGGGTATTCAGTGTTGGACAGTTTCACTGCTTCTGCGATTTTATAGTCTGGTGGAACGTAGAAAAGAAAGGAATGAGACGATCCGGAGATTTCCTTTACGATCTTGATTTTGATAGGGAGAAAATCACCACTAGCCGCCGCCTCGAATATAATGGTGCTAAGAGTATGATTCTTTAATGGTTCTTCTGTGTGAAAATGGCTTCTCAACAGACTTATCTAGTCACTGAGGACAAATCCTCACCTTGTTCATGTTAGACTATGGAGGTCCACATTAATGGTTGACCCACAAGGACAACATGCCAATCCCCTTCTGCCAAGTGGAATTTTTTGTCCACCTCATCTTCCGATAAGTGGATTTTTTTGTTTTTTGGATAGAAATCAGTGGATGTGCTTCTAAGAAATTGGTGGTACTTCCTATGTAGAGGTAATCAAGGTTTGAAATGTCAGCCAAAATTTGTATGTCGGTAGCTAGCGACATCACCAACACAGCTACATTTTGGCAGTGAATCTACATAAAATCGTTCATCTATTTTCTATTTTGTAGAGAGATTTTGCAAATATCAGATCTGAGAAACAACGACATAAATAAACGATTTTGAAAGATATTGCAAGGAGATCAAATCGAACTTCAAAAGACTCAATTTTCTTTTTTGCAGAGAGGTTTTACATAATTGCAGCAGTGAGGGTTGTCACCTATGAGGCGTTTCCATCGTCAAAGTCAGAGAAGGTGAAGGAGAATGCTTCAACCCATGGTTCTCTTCCTCTTTTCAGGCATCCGACAACACTTGCAACAATAGAACTTATACCGTCGGCAGTGAAAGCTTCGATTTTTACTAGTATTTTTCTAGGCGACTTTTGGTTGCTGTTCTTTTCGATGCTTAGCTTCGTGCCACCCTTTTTAGTCTTATTACCTCTAAGAAACAATCTCCATATGAGCTCCAGTCCATATCCTCTACTCTATTTTCATCACCATATATTTAAGAGGAAGGTTGATCTCCACCTACCTATAGTTTAATGCATCAATTCTTAGAGCTATGTCCTCTTAAATATATAGTGAAGGAATGTGAGTATAACACATAAGTAGAGGATCCCAACTCCACAAACCCCTCACCCCTTAGAGGGAAAAAGAGAAAAAGATAAAGAAAGTTTGGGCTTTGAATATTTGTTGCCTATGTAAGTTTGGGCTGTTATCAAGAAAAAAAAGTTTGGGCTTTTATTTGAAGCAGTGTCTCATCATTGCAGCTGGTGAATGGGTCCTCAAGAGTGAAACCATTGACTGAATTGGATTGAGTTGTACCTCCACTGGTCCAGTCCTTAATCCTTATGGGGTTAATCATGTTGATTATGACTTGAATTAAAAACATTACCTAATCAGCTTTTTCCTTAATTGTTTAAAGGATCAGTTGGGCTTTCACTTTGCATATGTGGTGCTTAGAAAAATGAATTTAGAGACTATAACTACTGTTTAAGAACTCTACCTGCAATATGGGTTTCTGTCTCCAGAAAATCCAACACTAACAGCACAAATATTATTAGTGCACTAATTGCACAATGGTTACGTTTGTTTGCAAAAGTGGGGTGGGAAAAAAAAACATGTGGGTCCTATGTGTAATAGGGTGAGGGAGAAGGAACGAAAATGAAAGAGTTTTGTGAAAAAGTGATAATGGTAGGTCCCACTTTGTGGATCCCACTTTTTACTTTTTTCAACT
This sequence comes from Hakea prostrata, assembly GCF_041222555.1. Lineage (NCBI taxonomy): Eukaryota > Viridiplantae > Streptophyta > Magnoliopsida > Proteales > Proteaceae > Hakea > Hakea prostrata. The sequence goes on along the minus strand of NC_142609.1, from coordinate 42,809,708 downwards.
TTCCCATAAAGTCTCACCAAATATGTGAGGTTTTAAAATGGCTTAGGGTGAGAAAGTTGGGTTGCCACATCAGACTTGTCTCTCACTTTCCTACCCTAAGCAACCAAACAATCTACCATTTTGGGATTTAAGGGAAAAGTAAGAAATCTACACTCTTTTCAAGAATTTTCCTACCTATTTTTTTCCACCACACCTTTATTCCAGCAAACAAACGCAGCCTATGGGTTGGTCATCAATTTGATGCCTCAACTATCATATATTTGCAGACCCCATTGACATTGTAGATATAATTTTTTCTCTCTCTATCTGCAGATCCTTCTATGAAGATTTTAGGGTTTTTGTCAATCACTGTCTTTGATAAAACCTAGGAACAAACCGAATGTCCTTTTCCATTTAATAATTAGCATAAGCTACAAAAAGGGGAAATAAAGTCTTTATGGTAGTTTAACAATTCATATAAGTCCACATGCTAGTGTGTGAATCAATTAAGAAATTTGATGTCTTTCACTTTCTTGATAAACTGGTCCCAACAACTTGTAATATCTATGAAGGTGAACAAGGAGGTGAAGAAGGGCTTAGTTTATATCGTTGTTGCAATGTTGCGAGTCCAGTAGCTATGATTCCAAGAGAGAGAGAATGCAATCGTTGAATCTAGGAGAAAAAAACGTGTTATGATCTGAGAACAGTGTGAGAGGTGTTTACCAAATAACAAAAAGGAAACCGTAAAAAGTTGACTTAGTTGATGAAGACTAACACCTTATAGTATGAGGTTAATGATTCAAAACCCAATTAAAACATAAGATTCCCATAATAATTGGTTTAGTTTTGGGTTCATTATTGCTTGTAAAAGACTGGTTTAACTTGAACCAAAACTGGACCAAACAGACCGGGTCTAAAGTTGGGTTGGATGGTGTTTGAAATGGCTAATCCTTGAGATCAGATGAGTCAGATCACAGACTTTCACAGTTGTGTCACAGGTGAGTGGTCCAGATTTGCCATTCACTTTGCCAGTTTGGCAGAAATCAGAAATTCTCTTGTTGTGGCCCCCACTCTCCACCACCCACCCTTCGTGATTCATGCCAGAGAAGCCAGAGATGCCAGAGATGCCAGAGAAGCAGAAGCCCTCTTTATTTTGCATTGACTGGATTAAAATATTGAAAAATCCAAAAGCCAAACAAGAAATCATGCAATTAGGGTAAATAAGGATAAATATTTTTTTATCCAAACTTTTTTTGTTTTGGTAATTTTATCCAAACCTTTTGAAATAAGTAAGAATATATTTTAGAGTGAAAATATGTCAATGACAAAAATAACCTTCAATAAAAACCTTATATTCAATTTGTTTCTTTATCTTCTTCTGTCGTTTGTAACTTTTTCTTCTTCCAATCATAAGTCCTGATAAAGTTTAAGGAATATGATTCATGCGTGGTGATGTAATCAGCCAAGAAAAACAACTAGACTAAGCCGGTCGGATCAGGTTGAGTATTGCACATGCTAATGATAAGGTAAGCTCAAGCAACAACATAACCGACTTCTCCTAAATCTTTGAAAGGAACTCGTGTATTAATAGTAGACCTGTAAATGGATAGTCAAAATCTACCTCGAATTCGAATTCGCATTCGTATTCATTTAAGAGTATTCGTATCCGAAAATTTTCTTACCGGAAAATATCCGTATCAGTCCGTTGAGCAACTGGATTCGGATTCGGATAATTGCTTATCGGATCGGATAATATCCGGATAGAGTAAAGTATTTAACATTTTTTATTTAAAAATAGATGATAATCGAATTCGGATATCGGTAATCGGATTCGAATAGCGGTATTCGGTAATCGAAAATTATAAATTTATAATAAAAAATGACAATTATCAATCAATAATCGGATATTTTATCGGATCGGATTATTATCGGATATCCGATAAAGTTTCGGATTCGGATGCCTTCTCAAAATTTTTGCCGGATTTGGATTCGGATACTGGTGTATCCGAGCCGAATCCGGTTCATTTACAAGCCTAACTAACAGGGAAGACATGGACTAACAGGGAAGACAGAATCCATTCCATAGACCAAGGAAGACTCTATACTATCACTCACTATAGGAACGCCCTATATTGAACGACTAAGAAGCATTTGTGAAGGTCGATCATATGGCTAAGATAATATTTGAACACCTATATAAGCACAACTTATTAGCACTATCAAGTACACACACTTCGAACTAAACACTTGTATTCATATCTATACAACTTAATTTTATTCTTAAAGCTGTGAGCATTCATTGACTTGATTGTCAGAGGTGTTTATCGGTTACACCGATTGAGCACGTGGTCTTGCAAGTAACTCAACTTGTGGGGGCGATCATGTTGAAGCAACATGTAGTGCTTTTGAACTTAGGGTATGAGGATAATATATTGGGGCAAAGTCAAGATTTAAGTTAGAGGATGAGCAAATATTGATATTTTATACAAAACACAATAATATTTATACCTATTATCTTTATTAAAATTTTTTCCAATAGGAGTAGGGCAAATACTGACATTTCACAACCAAAATGAGGACAAGAGGGGAAAGTTTCAAAAAATTATGAATAAAATGGAAAGTTTCAATATTTCACATATGAATAAAAGACCACAAAAAACTTCAAGAAGTTGAGAAAGGAAAGGATAAATTTAAAAAAGAGAGCACAATAGTCAAATATAAATAAATAAAAACTAAGGAAGGTTAGGTGTTAACTAATAAATTGGGTATTTTTAGAGAGATAATAATTAAATTTAAGAAAATAACTCAGGATGGTTTATTTATTATTATTTTTTTCTTTAAAAAAAAGTCATATAATTTTTTTTATTTTGTGTAGAAAAAGACAAACATGTAATTAGTGAATGCACATATTGAAATATGGCTGCGGCCCAAGCTGTTAAGTTCGACTCTTGTTAAGGCATATTAACATTCCAATTCCCATTCCTGAGTTAATTCTTAATATCAACCAGTCCTTCCTTCACACGGAATCGTACGGATGATATGAACCATTAAGGGCTGCTGAGGTTGATACCAATCCCGAGGCCAATAACCCTTACTCCAAAGTCCGATGACAGGGTCCACATTCCACAATAAATGGAGCATTTAAACCCGACTGACTCACCATCGGACGGGTTCCCGGCAAAGTCTCACTCTCATGATCTCATCTAGGGATCTACTCATCTACCTTGCAATCTTAGTAGCAAATCTAGCAAGAGATACGCGTTTTTACTTTTAAAGCTCGCAGGAGATTCACCCACTCACTCGGGTCAAACACGCCCGAAACCTAATGTTACATCTATCCCCAGTTGATGAAGAATTTACTAGTCAGGCTTTGCATTTGGTCTCATTACTTACGTGTGGACCCGTAAGCTAATCAAGTGGGTGGTTGTAAGTCATGGTTTGTTGATTATCATCAGTGGGGCCAGGATCAAATCAAATGAATGGTCTTGATTAAAGGTTATATGGGTCCACCATACTTAATAATAATAAAAAAGTTAGAGGGCACGCACACCCTTACACTAGGTGACTTGTGTTAGCGAGCTGCCAATCCCAAGTTTAGATCCTCTAACCGTCAGGATAGAATCCGTATTCTTATTATATTTCTCTATTTTACGTTAGAAATGGAACCTACATGAGACTCGTTGGAATTCCATTTCTGATTTATTTTGTCAGTAAATGTGACATTCAACGTTGATATATCTCCACCTTAATGGATGGAGGATTCGGATTCACCAAACCCTATGAGGGCTTTGCCTTCTCGGGTTTTAGTACTAAACCGATGGGTCATGGGTGTCTCAGACTCTCAGCCTCTGAGGGCGCATTCCCAGCCGGAAAAATCCACTTACAGTGGCACATGGCCCATTTCACCATAAACGAGGGGTATTAAAATATTCTCTCTCCTCTGTAAAAAAAAAAAAAAAACCAATAAAGTTAGAGAGAGAAAAAAAGAAAAAAAAAAGAGTTCTGGGATTTTTATTTTTCCTTTTAAGATAACAGAAGAGAGGTTTGAGATCGAATCCGGTCACTCCATTTCATGTCTGTTGGCATCAGTGGCTCGATCGGAACGAAGATCGTGAGCTGATCCTCGATCTCCGTTTGCCTTTTTTTTCGGAAGCTGAATCCAGGGAGGAAGTGAAGAAGAAGAAGAAGAAGAAGCAGAGATTTGTGGTTTCAGATTACAGATTTACAGCTGTTCAGGTACTCTTCAGTGTTTGTTCTGTTTAGGTTTGTTGCACTGTTTGAGATTCCGAAATTTGTTGATAATCAGGCAAAGGAATGATTGAACTACGATTACAAGTTTTGATGAAGATCACAAGAAGGTTAAGTTCTCTCTTCTGTAGGTGCTGATCTGAGATTCTACTGTTTTACCGATTTGGACTCGCTGAATCCTTTGTTAGGTCGACAAGGTGAAGTCTTGGCTGAGAAGTTTTGAGTTCAGCTGTGTCTGGTGACTCTTTAAGCGGGTTGTAGGCGTTGAGGTTTGGTAGCTTCCAATCTATCCGGAATCGGCTTTTCTGTGCAGAGTCTTTACGACCTTGAGTACAATGGGGAAGAACCTAACGTGAAATGTAAAATACGGTGAATTGATTTCGGGTACTGGTATTCATTTTCTGCTTTCAAGCTTTATAAGTGGAGTTAGGTGGTTCGATTTGGTCCCATGGAACTGTTTGAACAATTAGGAGAAACTTAACCTGGAGGGGGAGAAATATAAAACTTCTTTGTTTTGGGCTTCTTGCTTAGTATGCAGAAACCTAGTTGTAGTGAGAAACTCTAGAGGTTGAGGGACAAGAACGAGTAAACTATGGAGGATTTGTCGAAATATTCGCACAGCCCTGTTCATTTGGCTGTTCACCGTCGCGATTATGTCTCTCTCAAACGCATCGTCGACAGCCTCCCAAGTCTCGCTAAGGCAGGTGAAGTCACCAATGAAGCTGAATCCCTTGCTGCTGAGCTCCAGGCTGATGTTGTCTCTGCTGCAATTGATCGCCGTGATGTTCCTGGCCGTGAAACCCCTCTCCACCTTGCAGTCAGACTCCGTGATCCCATCTCTGCTGAGATCCTGATGACTGCTGGTGCTGATTGGAGCCTACAAAATGAAAATGGATGGAGTGCTCTTCAAGAAGCTGTTTGCACCCGTGAAGATTCCATTGCTATGATTATTGCCCGGCACTATCAGCCACTTGCCTGGGCCAAATGGTGCCGCCGCCTTCCGCGCATAGTCTCATCTGCAGCTCGAATTCGTGATTTTTACATGGAGATAACATTCCATTTTGAAAGCTCTGTCATTCCCTTCATTGGTCGGATTGCCCCATCGGATACCTACCGCATTTGGAAGCGGGGTTCAAATCTTCGGGCTGATATGACCCTGGCTGGCTTTGATGGATTCCGCATCCAGCGCTCTGATCAAACTTTCCTCTTCCTTGGAGAAGGTTACTCTTCGGATGATGGTAATATATCAGTTCCACCTGGTTCTCTGATTGTCCTTGCACACAAGGAGAAAGAAATAACAAATGCTCTGGAGGGAGCTGGGCAACAGCCTACAGAGGCTGAAGTTGCCCATGAGGTGGCCTTGATGTCTCAAACAAACATGTATAGGCCTGGAATTGATGTTACTCAGGCCGAGCTTGTTTCCCATTTGAACTGGAGGCGACAGGAGAGGACTGAGATGGTAGGAAATTGGAAGGCTAAGGTTTATGATATGCTTCATGTGATGGTGAGTGTCAAGTCCCGACGGGTTCCTGGTGCAATGACTGATGAGGAGCTATTTGCTGCAGAGGATGATGAAAGAATGGTAAATGGTGGGGTGCATGGTGAATATGATGATGTATTGACAGCTGAGGAAAGGGTCCAATTAGATTCAGCTCTCCGGATGGGTAATTCTGATGGATTTGGCGAGGATGAGGAAAATGAGGCCTTTGATTCCCAAGAAAATGGTGTAGGAGGTTTACCTGAAAATTGTGAACCGAACAGTCTTGCCAAAGAAAAAAAGAGTTGGTTTGGCTGGAACAAGAAAGGTACTAAGAATGGGAGTGATGTTAACAACCGGAAACCAGCTGACAGCCAAAAGTTGTCTGAATTTCCTAGGGAGGATCTTGGGGACGTTAAGAAAGGGAAAGAGAAAAGTAATAAGAAAAAAAAGAGTGCTGCCACAAATGAGTCAAAGCAAGAGAGTGAGTACAAAAAGGGGTTGCGGCCTGTTTTGTGGTTGACACCTGACTTTCCCTTGAAAACAGATGAGCTCTTGCCTCTGCTTGACATCTTAGCAAACAAGGTTAAAGCTATTAGGAGACTTAGAGAGCTTTTGACCACCAAACTTCCTCATGGCACATTCCCTGTAAAGGTAATCCATGATGCACTCTTATATCTTTGAGAATTATTTTTCCCATTACTATATTTCATTATTTTTCTTTGCTTTGATTTGTCTTCTTTACTACTGACCTGGGCTTCTAAAGTTTCTGCACTTGTCATGAACAAGAGCATGTCAAGAAACCCTGTTAATTTGTGTTTCCACTGTTCCATATGCATGCATCAAAACCATATTCAATATTTCATCTCTTAAATCTCCTTCTTTGTTCTCTTTCTTTCCATTTCATGGTTTCAGTAGTCAAACATGACCTGCTATAATAGCAATAGCATTATTTGCCCCCTGCTTATCCTTGAGTTTGATATTTTTGTCTTGTGTAAATGCATCATTGATGACTCAATTGAATTACTTTTCTTTTTTTTATTTATTCTTGAGTGGCTCTTCTTTAATTTTTCTGTTTCCATTCATATTTTTGCTATGGTCTTGAAGCACTCTACAGATGGAGAGCATGGGTTGAATGTTTTTCCTCCTGAGGCTATGCTTTTAGATATTCCGTCTTTGAAAGGAAGTAGTATAGCACCATTCTTCTAGTTTTGTCTTGAGTTTACTTCTTCCTGGAACTGTTTTTCCTTTGGGTCCTTGTGGTGACTAGTTCCCTTCTTATGCTTATCCTTGCTTTCTTAATTCTTACTGCTGTTCTTTTCAAGCCATCTAACTTTACTTTCATTTTTCTTGATAGTAATATTTTTGTTGTCAGCAATGTTGATACGTTACTCATCAATAAACAAGTATAGTTTCGCACATTTCCTAAGCTCACACAATTGTAGGAATGACTATTAAATACATGGTCGTAAAATTGTATGCTGGTGACTGACTAATGATTATGAAATTGACACTAGCCAAAGTAGTCATACATAATTTTGGCCTTGCCCCTGTAGAAAGTACTTCAAGGTTTAACATGTACTTGAAAGAAATTTTCTTTTCCTTTTTTTTTTTTTGGGGGGGGTGTGTGTGTGTTCGTTGGGGTGTTGTTGACCAATACACTATTTATTCATTAGCTGCTGAGCTTATCTTCTCCACCATCTTATCCCCAACTACATGGTGTTGGCTAATGGATTTTAGTGAGAGAAGATGAAAGGTAAAGGGAAAGACGATAACAAATCAGTCTTATACAGAGCAGCTATGTTCAGCTTTAAGGTTGTAAAGAAGATAAAATCTAAACAGAAATAATAGACCAATGCTTATCAGGAAGGGAAAATGATTCTTGCGATCAGAAGAGAGAATGAATGTCCGTGTCTTCCTTCCTTTTCTTTTTGTTACTATTTCTTATTGCTATTAAATCTTGAAAGGTTTACTGAATTACTGTATATTACATGCAACCCCAGCTTGTCAACTTGGGTCTTGCAATTCTTTGTTTTCCATATTTCAAGCTTAACAAAACAGTCTAAACTGGGTGGCTGTGGTAGAAGATTCTTGTTGTAAGTCCTGGTTTCTTGGATTATAAATGGTTTTGACTTCTAAGATACTGAACTGTGGATGAAAAAGGTGGTTACTTCTTAAAATGGAAATGCCGGGATCTTTTAGTGGCAAATTTTTCTTCAAGGAGTTGATGGAGCAGAAAGTTTTGCTTTCCCTTCTGTTTCCTGTAAAAAGTCTAAAGATGATGTTGGAATATGAGTAAGAAACATTTTATGTACTACCTTCCTGTACATTTTCTAAGTTGGCAATCACAAACACTTAAGAAGTAAATTTTCAAGGGGTTGTGGTTGTTTTCAAGTAAGTTCTTAGTTCTTACTGTAACAAATTAAGACTGGTGTTTTTCTTATGAGGACTGAGGGGTTAGACTATAAACTGATTTACTTGAAAAGAATACCGGAGTAAGAAGAGGTTCTTAGTGGGGGACAGAATACAGAAGAGAGAAGCATTTTCAGAAGAATTAGTCTTGAAGAAGGGGATGATGGGGAAGAAAGGGAAGAAGAGGATGGAGGAAAGAAGGGGAAATCTCAGAAGAATCGGTCTTGAAGAAGAGGAAGAAGGGGAAGAACACAAATAAGAAGAATAGAGAAGGAGGAGAGAGAGGGGGGGGCTGCAAACGCCAAATGCTAAGGGTTCAATTCATCTTTTCTAGTCCATTCAGTCTTTTTTTTTATTGCAATGTAAGGATCTATTTAGAACTTGGCTAAAGCTTTACAAGAAATAGAAACTTAGTAGACTAAAAAATAGAATCTAATATCCTAATAACTAATGACAATAGAATCTTTAATATGGGTTCTAATTGAAATTAGAAACTATTAAGCTTTATATTTCAGCCACATGCATGAATAACTAAAATAGATATTAAACTAAGGTCCTACATCTTCCAAGAATAAAATCTTTATAAAATTTGATCTTAGGCTCCACAAAATCTTCCAAATATGCTAAATAATGGGCTGTGACACTGTTTGTGCAAACGGTATTTTGGCCTCCCTTTTTCATGTTTTGAGGTAGCCTTCAATGCTGGTTCGAACTGGTTCCTGGCTGGTTGTCCTGCATCAATTCTACTGCAATTGATGGAAATACTAGCTTTCTATTAACAATTGGGATTGACAACTACTTATTCTCTGTCAAGAATCGTCAACAGTTTCATTTTTTTCCATAATACAGATTGAGATACATTTTGTTGTGTATTTTACTGTTCCTCATAGATGCACAGCCTCCAAAAAGGAAACAAAGGAACCACACAACATAGGAATCGTCTAGAACATTATATCCCAATTAACCTTAGAGATGTTTAGCCTCAACAAATCTGGAAACAAAGAAACTACATGACACAGGAATCATCTGAAACATGACATCCCAATTCCCGACCCAAGGGGCAGAAATTTTGATTTACTAAAGTCTGATGGGGTTGTTTAACGATCAATAGGTTGGAAGTGCTCTTTGTTACTCTGTTTTGCGTTTGAGAAATCGTCATAAAAAATCTTATGGTTCCACTGTGTCTGGTCCTTTTTCCGAGAGTGCCACCCAATGTGCGAGTCACAGGTAAAATATCCCAAAGTTCATTGAGACATACATCCTGATCGAGGAGTAAGTGACAAAAAGGATGACCTTTTGTGTGATCTCAATATGTTTAAAAAGGCAAATTAACAAAAAACTAACTGCATTGACTCCTAGGGATGGAAATGCCATCCTTTAATTGTTTGTGGTTTCAAGATTTCCTTTCCTGTTTACTGGTGGAATTTCTATGTACAACATATTTTTGCAACCGACCCTGGGAAAAGTCCTGTTGTTGTTGTATTTTTGGCAACTCTTAATCCTATAAATAAGCACTCACACTCCATCTTTAATCCTATAAATTGCCTCCTCCTCCCTGCCCCCCCCCCCCCCCCCCCCCCCAAAAAAAAAAAATCCCGCCAACCCCAAAAAAAAGAGAAAAGACTCTGCTTATGCGGAAGCCTTTGGCATTGGGTTTGCCCTTTACTCCATACTTAACAAAACTTGCATTTCAAGATGTAAGAGTTCCAAAATATGCTATTGTTGACTTTGAAATTGTGGTAATTAATCAGATGTGTTTTTTTTTTCTTTCCCATAAGCTTGGTTATTTGAGTTTCATCTGTGTTATCTAGTTAATCATTTTTTTGGGGGGGGGGTGTATATCTTGGGTGATGTTTGTTAGGTAATTAGTTTAAGGTACTGTATTTTGTAACATGTAATTGGCCTTTCCAGTGGAAGCACTAAAAGGATGCAAAATTGCACCCAGAAAAAAACACCTAGGAT